>NC_086380.1:73826937-74137262 GCF_036588685.1 Mytilus trossulus
TTTAATACTATGTATGTATGTTGTATGCAATACATGTATATTGCTTGGGAATATAAAGGATTCATTTCGTGAAGAAAATTATAAAATATTTAATCTAATTATACCAATTGTCTTTTATAATATACTTATTACTATGTATTTGTGTTTCGTTAGTCCTGTCTCGCTATGTATTATCTTAGTATATTTGTATGTATATATTGTCCTCTTGTACACAAGTCATGCAAGTATGTGTCTGAGGTTAAGAAATAAATCTTGAATCTTAAAATTTCTGCAGGGGATACTGATCTTTTCTGATTAAATGGTACATAATGACTTGACTATACATGTATTATTCATAATTAACAAATATTTTAAAATAAGTATGTTTTCGACTATCATAAATATAGTTGTGAAAATGAATAATCAGTCCCTTGCTTTAATGAAAATGAAAAATCTTGCTTCAATAGTGCAGAAAATGAATAATCTGTCCTCTCAGTTTACAAAATAAATAACCGATCAAAAACAAATCCTCCTGCCCCCCCCCCCCCCCCCCCCCCCAGAATATCAAATGGTCGTCCCCTAATGTATGACTCTATATGTTTAGGTGAGTAGCAACTAGTATGAATCAAGAAAGTTAATCTACTATAAGCCAACTATTACATTTAATATAAGTTATCATCAACATATTAAATGAATTTCAAAATAATATTTCAAAATAATATTTCTACATTTGAAAATGCCTGTACCATGTCAGGAATATGACAGTTCTTGTCCATTCGTATTTGATGCGTTTTGTTATTTGATTTTGCAATTTTAGTATAGTAGATAGTAACAGAAAGGAATTTATTTTTGAATATTTTGAAAATAAATAACTCAGGCTTGATAATCACAAAAATAAATGGTTTGTTCTGTGGTAGTTTGAAAATAAATAACCTGACTTGCAATGTATTGAAAATAAATAACTTAGCAGGTCTATAGCTTCTTGGGCCTTCAGCGGTATCAAAACCCTTCAATATTTTTGCCTCGCTCCGCTCGGCAAAATATGTTTAACAATACTTTTGAAAAAGGCTAGATAAAACCAAACTAAATTAACTTTAATACTATGTATGTATGTTGTATGCAATACATGTATATTGCTTGGGAATATAAAGGATTCATTTCGTGAAGAAAATTATAAAATATTTAATCTAATTATACCAATTGTCTTTTATAATATACTTATTACTATGTATTTGTGTTTCGTTAGTCCTGTCTCGCTATGTATTATCTTAGTATATTTGTATGTATATATTGTCCTCTTGTACACAAGTCATGCAAGTATGTGTCTGAGGTTAAGAAATAAATCTTGAATCTTAAAATTTCTGCAGGGGATACTGATCTTTTCTGATTAAATGGTACATAATGACTTGACTATACATGTATTATTCATAATTAACAAATATTTTAAAATAAGTATGTTTTCGACTATCATAAATATAGTTGTGAAAATGAATAATCAGTCCCTTGCTTTAATGAAAATGAAAAATCTTGCTTCAATAGTGCAGAAAATGAATAATCTGTCCTCTCAGTTTACAAAAATAAATAACCGATCAAAAACAAATCCTCCTGCC
This sequence comes from Mytilus trossulus, assembly GCF_036588685.1. Lineage (NCBI taxonomy): Eukaryota > Metazoa > Mollusca > Bivalvia > Mytilida > Mytilidae > Mytilus > Mytilus trossulus. The sequence continues at coordinate 73,828,527 of NC_086380.1, forward strand.
CCCCCCCCCCCCCCCCCCCCAGAATATCAAATGGTCGTCCCCTAATGTATGACTCTATATGTTTAGGTGAGTAGCAACTAGTATGAATCAAGAAAGTTAATCTACTATAAGCCAACTATTACATTTAATATAAGTTATCATCAACATATTAAATGAATTTCAAAATAATATTTCAAAATAATATTTCTACATTTGAAAATGCCTGTACCATGTCAGGAATATGACAGTTCTTGTCCATTCGTATTTGATGCGTTTTGTTATTTGATTTTGCAATTTTAGTATAGTAGATAGTAACAGAAAGGAATTTATTCTAGAAGTTTTCATTACCTAGGCACATTTTTCATCTTGCAAATACAGTTTTAAAAGATAAATGACATTGTTTGCTGTTATCTTCCAATTGTGACCAGTTTGAAATGATGTATGTTTCCTAAACTATAAAACAAAGCATTTTTTTCTAGAAAAAAATCCTTTCTGTTACCAACTCTGTCCTGTAACCGCTGTTTTGTTACACAAGATAATTTCATGTTACCGACATATCTGACTATATTTTAGGATATTTCTAAACCTTTTGTATTGTAAATGTTAAAATCTATAATTGGCACTTGATAAACTATTGCAGGATATACTAGTAAACCACAAATAGTATCTTTAACTTATTCCTTGTTTCCACATTTAACAAGTGGTTAAATTACTGACAGCAGTTCCTAGATCCTCAATGTGTGTTCTTCGATTTGTGTTATTAAAATACCGGGTCCAAAAATTTTCTTTTTATTTCTTATTGCCAAAATTTAGTCTTTTTCAGATATTGTCTCTTATAATGAACAGATGGCAGCAGTATATCACTAACTTCAGCAGTTTGAAGACAAGATAAACCATTATGCTAGTGGTAAGCTCTTGGTGGAATTGAGGGTTAGGCCAATGAAAAAAATCAATATTGTGGTGAGACGGGTGGACAAGCTGACAGCAACTGACGAAGCAGACACAGTTCAACTTCAAAGTGCATTTGCACAGTAGGGTACTTTCCAACAAATGGCGTATGTTGTGAGTGTATAAGTGGACAAAGCGAAATAAAGAAGTTAAAATTCCTGCAATGGATACATCATCTAAGCCAAACAAGTACATTACAAACTCCCTGCCTCGGGTATTTCCCCAATTAGTTCGCATGAACTATCAACGACACCAACTTTGTTGAAGGCACATTTGGTGTCTTCACCTTAGGTCAGAAGTCCTGTATCAGGGCACTTGGCCTTTCATGACACTGTTCAAATTATTCAACAATAATCTCCATTTTAGAACATGTAAGACACGTCTAGTACTGATCAAGGATAACAACAAATGGCTTCCGTGTCTTCAAAATTTCAGAATTTCAAATGAGACGTAATTTTTGTGCCTTTTCACCACTTCGTTTGTGACGTCACTTTTTTTACCTTTTGCGTTGAGGACTTGACTAAGTCGGATGTGTCTTTGTGTGGTTTATATAGTGTATCCAGGTTTTGTTTTCTGTAATTAGTTACTATAATACTTCAGTTTTATCATGTATATCTTTTATATTCATTTGATAAAATTTACTGTTTGCAATAGCACAAATTGTTCTAAATAATAAGGATGTTCTTATCACAAGCAGAAAACCGTAGCCGTATTTGGCACAACCTGTTTGAACTTTTGATCCTCAGTGCTGTACAACTTTGTAGTTGTTTTGACTTTCGAACTTTTATATCTTGGCGTCACTGGTAAGTCTTGTGTGGACGAGGCGCGTTTCTGGCGTATTGAATTTTGAACCTGATGCCTTTTGTTAGATATTTTTCATGTGTTTCTTTGTCTAATATGTTATCCCTATTTATTTGTGTTGTAGTCCTGTAATATTATGTTGTCATTTTAATGTTATATTTAATATTGCCATTAAAGTGCGAGGTTTGGTATGCCACAAAACCAGGTTCAAACCACATTTTTTTCTTTAAAAATGTCCTGTACCAATTCAGGAATATGGCCATTGTTATATTATAGTTCGTTTCTGTGTGTGTTACATTTTAACGTTGTGTTTCCGTTGTGTTGTTTGATTTCTCTGATATTTGAGTGTGAATTCACATTACTTTGAGAAGTGTCACAGTACTTATTATTCCAAATTCATGTATTTGTTTTTGATGTTATATTTGTTATTCTCATCGGATTTTGTCTCTAATGCTAAGTCCGTTTCTGTGTGGGTTACATTTTAATGCTATGTCGATGTTCTCCTCTTATATTTAATGCGTTTCCCTCAGTTTAAGTTTGTTACCCCATTTTTTCCCCATGGATTTACGAGTTTTGAACAGCAGTAGGCTACTGTTACCTTTACCTACACACTCTTAACGAATACTATGAGTCAATCATAATTGGTTCAGAACAGCACACCATTACACAAACAATTGGCTCCAAGAGGATCCTATTAGATTTATCCAATGCAGAACCAACGATGTCGAGTCAATCATTTCAATGGCAAATCCTCCTGCTGCCACATGTATGACTCCAATTATGACAAACTCGTCAGTTCCTTGAGCTCTACATGCTTGCAAAATAGGGAGCTGACTCCACTGACGATCAATACCAGGGATTGGCAGAGGAAACGCAAGGAGCGTAGAAACAGCAAGAACATGCTGATGCACGAGACAGGAGCCGAAGCTAACAACTCCCAAAAATGTAAATATTCCATCAAAGAGGAGTAATAGCTTGGAGGGCGTTTATTTACCAATAAAACTGACTGCCAGTAGACGACAATGGGAAAACAACAAAAAAAGGTGTGTAGGCTCTGTGATTGCCTGGCCGATGTTGCCTTTGGGTACGCTCACAGGGTAAACATAGAGAGAAACCCAGTAACTAACAACAAAGCGTTAAAACAATTAAAAAAACTCAAATGGCGATACATGGATAAAAAATTACCAATATGCCAATCGACAAGTCTTCTTTGTTAATGGCCCAGTATCACCGACCGATAAAGGGAATATGAGCAGTCTTTATAAAAATGAGATGAGTAACCACGTTCAAATTGTCACAAAACTATGTGATGTTATGATTTCAACTAATCAGCATAACATTGGATTGGCTTATCAATATAACCTTCGTCCTTCTGATTAATATGAACCTGGAAGACTACCAGATCAATAGAAGATCACCTGATCAATATAAAAGCTGTAGATCACCAGATAGAAATACATCCAAGTTTAATACATATCGACAAACATCACCTCCTTCAAGCTAGAGATCTTATAGTCCTTAAGGACAATAGTCAGCATCTCCACGGAGAAGCTCCAAAATCTTGGCTATTGTAGGCAATGTTCACCTTCACCTGGACACAGAGCAAATTAAAGTGTACTCAAATAACGGAGTCTTTACACCAAGTCAGGAAGATGGCCATTGTTATATTATTGTTCGTTTCTGTGTGTGTTGCATTTTAATGTTGTGTCGTTGGTTTTCTCTTATTTTTGAGATATTAAGATAAGACGTGGCACAGTACTTGTTTATCCCAAATTCATGTATTTGGTTTAAGTGTTATATTTGTTATTCTCGTGGGATTTTGTCTGATGCTTGGTCCGTTTTTGTGTGTGTCGCGTTTCGGTGTTGTGTCGTTATTCTCCTCTTATATTTAATGCGTTTCCCTCGGGTTTAGTTTGTTACCCCGATTTTATTTTTTGTCCATGGATTTATGAGTTTTGAACAGCGGTATACTACTGTTGCCTTTATTTAGGACAGGTGTAAATATTTGCAGCGGGATTACACGTTTTAATAGTACCAAACCTTCTCCTTTCTGAAACAATAGCATAACATCACAATAATAGTACACATATTTTTACTGTGGTGATAAAATTTTCTCGAGGATGCGTTATATCATTTTTAAAGAAATATCATGATGCGGTTAATTTGAATGGCCATAAAGAAGTATGACGTAAGGATCTTTATTATCAAATTGCTGCTGAATAATCCTTTACGTAAAGTACATTGTAACCGTTAATTGGTACTATTTACTAAATAATTCTTGTTAATAATTGTTTGAGAAATAGATATAGGAAGATATGGTGTGCGTGCCAATGAGGCAACTATCCATTCAAATAACAATTTATAAAAAAATAAACCATTATAGAAAATGTTTGAATGATAAAATTGAGAACGAAATTGGGAATGCATCAAAGAGACAACAACCCGACCATAGAAAAAAAAACAACAGCAGAAGATGCATTTTTAAATATTATCCCGTATCATCGTCATATACAACGAGTGTTAAATTTCATGCTCATTTCCCAAAGTCTAAACAATAAAGTTTCCATTCATACAAGTAAACTAACATATTATATATTATATTATTCAAATCCGTCAAATATCAACCAGGCAAACTAATACAAATACCGAAAACACATGAATCATGAATTTACCGGAAATATGTACAAAGCAAACATTAGATATTGAGTTGCTTTAAACAGAGGGGTTACGATAGTAAAGGCTTTAAATAGAGGGGTTAAGATAGTGAAGGCTTTAAACAGAGGGGTTACGATAGTAAAGGCTTTAAATAGAGGGGTTACGATAGTGAAGGCTTTAAATAGAGGGGTTACGATAGTGAAGGCTTTAAACAGAGGGGTTACGATAGTAAAGGCTTTAAATAGAGGGGTTACGATAGTTAAGGCTTTAAATAGAGGGGTTACGATAGTAAAGGCTTTAAACAGAGGGGTTACGATAGTGAAGGCTTTAAACAGAGGGGTTACGATAGTAAAGGCTTTAAACAGAGGGGTTACGAGAGTAAAGGCTTTCAACAGAGAGGTTACGATAGTAAAGGCTTTAAACAGAGGGGTTACGATAGTGAAGGCTTTAAACAGAGGGGCTACGATAGTGAAGGCTTTAAATAGAGGGGTTACGATAGTGAAGGCTTTAAATAGAGGGGTTACGATAGTGAAGGCTTTAAATAGAGGGGTTACGATAGTGAAGGCTTTAAATAGAGGGGTTACGATAGTGAAGGCTTTAAATAGAGGGGTTACGATAGTGAAGGCTTTAAACAGAGGGGTTACAATAGTGAAGGCTTTAAACAGAGGGGTTACAATACTGAAGGCTTTAAACAGAGGGCTTACAATAGTGAAGGCCTTAAATAGAGGGGTTACGATAATAAAGGTTTTAAACAGAGGGGTTTCGATAGTAAAGGCTTTAAACAGAGGGGTTACGATAGTAAAGGCTTTAAACAGAGGGGTTACGATAGTGAAGGCTTTAAACAGAGGGGTTACGATAGTGAAGGCTTTAAATAGAGGGGTTACGATAGTGAAGGCTTTAAATAGAAGGGTTACGATAGTGAAGGCTTTAAATAGAGGGGTTACGATAGTGAAGGCTTTAAACAGAGGGTTACGATAGTGAAGGCTTTAAACAGAGGGGTTACGATAGTGAAGGCTTTAAACAGAGGGGTTACAATAGTGAAGGCTTTAAACAGAGGGGTTACGATAGTGAAGGCTTTAAACAGAGGGGTTACAATAGTGAAGGCTTTAAATAGAGGGGTTACGATAGTGAAGGCTTTAAACAGAGGGGTTACGATAGTGAAGGCTTTAAACAGAGGAGTTACGATAGTGAAGGCTTTAAATAGAGGGGTTACGATAGTGAAGGCTTTAAACAGAGGGGTTACAATAGTGAAGGCTTTAAATGGAGGGGTTACAATAGTGAAGGCTTTAAATAGAGGGGTTACGATAGTGAAGGCTTTAAACAGAGGGGTTACGATAGTGAAGGCTTTAAACAATGGGGTTACGATAGTGAAGGCTTTAAGCAGAGGGGTTACGATAGTGAAGGCTTTAAATAGAGGGGTTACGATAGTGAAGGCTTTAAATAGAGGGGTTACGATAGTGAAGGCTTTAAATAGAGGGGTTACGATAGTGAAGGCTTTAAATAGAGGGGTCACGATAGTGAAGGCTTTAAACAGAGAGGTTACGATAGTAAAGGCTTTAAATAGAGGGGTTACAATAGTGAAGGCTTTAAATAGAGGGGTTACGATAGTGAAGGCTTTAAACAGAGGGGTTACGATAGTGAAGGCTTTAAACAGAGGGGTTACGATAGTGAAGGCTTTAAGCAGAGGGGTTACGATAGTGAAGGCTTTAAATAGAGGGGTTACGATAGTGAAGGCTTTAAACAGAGGGTTACGATAGTGAAGGCTTTAAATAGAGGGGTTACGATAGTGAAGGCTTTAAACAGAGGGGTTACAATAGTGAAGGCTTTAAACAGAGGGGTTACGATAGTGAAGGCTTTAAACAGAGGGGTTACAATAGTGAAGGCTTTAAATAGAGGGGTTACGATAGTGAAGGCTTTAAACAGAGGGGTTACGATAGTGAAGGCTTTAAACAGAGGAGTTACGATAGTGAAGGCTTTAAATAGAGGGGTAACGATAGTGAAGGCTGTAAACAGAGGGGTTACAATAGTGAAGGCTTTAAATAGAGGGGTTACAATAGTGAAGGCTTTAAATAGAGGGGTTACGATAGTGAAGGCTTTAAACAGAGGGGTTACGATAGTGAAGGCTTTAAACAGAGGGGTTACGATAGTGAAGGCTTTAAGCAGAGGGGTTACGATAGTGAAGGCTTTAAATAGAGGGGTTACGATAGTGAAGGCTTTAAATAGAGGGGTTACGATAGTGAAGGCTTTAAATAGAGGGGTTACGATAGTGAAGGCTTTAAATAGAGGGGTCACGATAGTGAAGGCTTTAAACAGAGAGGTTACGATAGTAAAGGCTTTAAATAGAGGGGTTACGATAGTGAAGGCTTTAAACAGAGGGGCTACGATAGTGAAGGCTTTAAATAGAGGGGTTACGATAGTGAAGGCTTTAAACAGAGGGGTTACAATAGTGATTATTTGTCCATCTTTAAAAGATTAGATACGAGTTTTTTGTATTAATTAGATGAAGGAAGATGTGATATGAGTTCCAATGAAACCTAAGTCACAATTTATATAAGTAAACCATTTAATGTCAACATTCGGTCTTCAACATGAAGGTGGGCATTAAACCAAACAGGAAACTTAACAATATACATAGGGCCCCAACAATGACACGTGTTAATCTATATAAACGGGAAAATCAATGGTTTAATTCATTTACAAACGAGAAAGAAAAACGCGTATAAACCACACCAACAAACGCAACCACTAACACCAGATTCTTGAATTATGACAAGTGCATACAGATGTAGAGGGTTTAACTGTTTTAATATGTACTACCGTTCATCTTTATCTTGAACAATAGTGTTACATCACAACATGGAAAGACACACTACAAAATGTCAAATGAAATGTCCTTACTCAAACTCCGAAACAGTGGTGACGTTGCTTCGCTAAACATAAAGTCAACGTAGCGTAGTAAAGAGGACGTAACCGCTGTTTCGGAGTTTGGTCCTTACTCAATCAAAATACATATTAACACAAGTGAACATAAACTAATCGAACAAAATTGGTGTATGATACAATGTTAATACATATTTTAAAAAATATACAATTCTAGCTGTTTGAATTGTTGTTTGTGTGTAAAATTAGTTTAACAGCTCTCGTTTATGAGCTTTTTATCTTTTAATTGCCGAAGTTTTTATTTTCATTTTGCTCTAGTGTGTTTCCTATAAAAAAAGCTTTATAAACCAAGAGTTTCGTTTTAGTTTACGTTACGTTTAACGAATGCAATTGAAAGCATTGCAGTTGCAACCATGGCTTAATTTCTCCTTTTAGAATATCAGTGTCAACATAAACTACGAATATATGCTATCGTTGCGGCCACAATTCTTAGATTTGCTACTAAATTATGGTGGTACATAACACTACGGGGATATAACTTTCTAGAAACAGCTGAATCTTTTAACAACGTTCTAATAATAATGAAACATTAAGCTTCTCGATGATCAATATTAATGTTTGTTCAATTTCAAAGAAATTTTTCATAGAAAGTGTGTGCTACTGTGGTCGACGTTTGATCCCCGCAGGGTATCATCAACTCAGTATTCATCTATTCGATGTTGACAAAAATATCAATTATAAGGTCGCTTTTATAAATTTCCAGTTTACCAAATTATGAACTTTCCGAACTACTAAGGATTTTTGTTTATTCCAGGCATAGATTACCTTACCGGTATTTGGTATAATGCTTAGGAATTTTGGATCCTCAATGCTCCTCAACTTTGAACTTGTTTAGCTTTTTTTTTCTTTTTTTTCTTAACGTCAGAGACGAGAATTATGTAGATGAAACGCGCGTCTAGCGTGGTAAATTAGAATCATATTCAAAACAGTATGGTCCTGGCCATTGATTGACGACCTACATTATCCCATTGACTGGGACAGATTAGGTGAACGTTTGTCGGTAACAATCACTGCTCACTATGTACTTGTTAAAGACACTGAATCTGTGGGGTCACCAAAGGTTCTCAACATCTAAAAAAAGCAATTCGAAAAACGAATCCGGAATAATACGATGTGTTGATTTATATCAATAATATAAATCAAAACATAAAGGTTATTCCTGAATAATTTTTCGAATTATTTTATTATTAATTGCGTTAAGAACCTTTGGTGACCCCATACTTTAAATTCTATAATAAGTAAGAAGTGAGCAATGGTCGTTACAGACAAACGTTCACCTAATCTGTCCCAGTCAATGGGATAATTTAGGTCGTCATTCAATGGCCAGGACCACACTGTTTTGAATATGATTCTATAAGTCTGGTGACTTTATAACTATCAAGCTTTTCGAATTTTGTTCTTATATTTGACAAAGTGGCAAAGTAAATATTTTGTCCAAATATTATGAAAATTAAACGAGTCACATTGATTGAAATCAAGGTGTTTGGTATCAAGCCGAAATCGACGTACTATTTAAACACTCATATTTGCAACCATGACATGACCATACCAACCAATTGTCATAGTAGAAAAGAAACTGATCACTTCTATAATTGATTGTTTTTGGTATTGTTTATTTTGCATTGGGATATTTCATTTCTATTTTATTTTTATTTTTCAAGAAAGGAACAATCTGCTTCAACGATTTTATTACATCAAGTACTGCAATGGCATACATCCTCTCTACGGACAAACTCTCTGAAAAGACAATACTATAAATTACAAGTGATTCTGTGTGCTATTGCTCACTAATAACATCCCCGCCTGTCAATCAATAATGCTGTAAATATTTTACTTTTTGTGTTTTGAAATCAGCAAGTTGCATAAACCTAAGATGAGCACAGGATTGATTTCAAATTTGATTTTTTTTTTATCAATTTTTTGAAAAACAATCGATTCCCTTAATCCAAGACAAGATAGTTACTCTTGAAATCGGTGCGTAATCAACGATTATTGACCTCGTTAGGCAAATATGTCATTTTGCACATAGGTGTTAATAATGTAATATTTAAAACAGAGAATCAATACAAGGGAGGTTAAGCAATTTTTCAAAATTTCAAAAAAATATACAGTTTAAAAAAAAATGCGTATGTATCGGCATACACTTGCATGTAATGTAATAATGCTGGATTTTGATTGGATAATAAACATAGTATTTTTCACTTATTTCCCATATATTGAGAGATTTTTTCTCTGTTGGTGTATTTTTAACTAAAGGCTCTAAAGAGCCTGTGTCGCTCACCTTGGTCTATGCGAATATTAAACAAAGGATGCAGATGGATTCATGACAAAATTGTGTTTTGGTGATGGTGATGTGTTTGTACATCTGACTTTACTGAACATTATATTCTTGCTGCTTTCAATTATCTATATCTATAATGAACTTGGCCCAGTAGTTTCAGAGGAGAAGATTTTTGTAGAAGATTACTAAGATTTACAAAAATGGTTAAAAATTGGCTATAAAGGGCAATAACTCCTAAAGGGGGCAACTGACCATTTCGTCATGTTGACTTATTTGTAGATCTTACTTTGTCGACATTTATTGCTTTTTACAGTTTATCTCTATCTATAATAATATTCAAGATAATAACCAAAAACAGCAAAATTTCCTGAAAATTACCAATTCAGGGGTAGCAACCCAACAACGGGTTGTCTGATTCATCTGATAATTTCAGGGCACATAGATTTTGACCTGATAAACAATTTTACCCCGTCAGATTTGCTCTAAATGCTTTGGTTTTTGAAAAATAAGCCAAAAACTGCATGTTACCCCTCACGTTCTATTTTTAGCCATGGCGGCCATCTTGTGTGGTTGGCCGGGTCATCGGACACAATTTTAAAACTTGATACTCCAATGATGATTATGGCCAATTGACTCAGTATTTTAATGAGAAAATATTTTTACACTTCCTAAATTTAAGTGACGAAATTGATTTGAAAAACTTTCGTCAATGAGAAAACTCTTTCGTAAATTACGAAAGTGACGAGCGCTAGCAAAATTGAGAATGGTAAAGGGGTATGTGTCAAATAGAATACATTCCGATCAAAGAGTAGACAACAGCCGACGGCCATTAATCAGTGTTAAGTTAACATTCCGTTAAAGTGGATACAAAGAACATTTGGTAGAATTGAAATAATTGTATCATGCTTACAAGTGGCATCTGTCAAAAATACCAGTATCGAGGTAAATCATTTTTCCTTTAACGAACGGCTTTAGAAATTTGCTCTTAACCAGGTTTATTTTGCAAATACCACCTATACGAATGAAAGTACCAATACATTGTTTTTAAACAAAACATGATATACTAGTATCGAATACCAGGCAGTTGTTACCTATCTGTGACATGTACTGAAGCTTTCATTATGCATGATGATGTTGCAGTTATATATTAATAGTTTGAAGGAAATTTAACATATTTACTTTTAAAGGCTAAACGAAGGAATATACTTACTCGTTGAAACTCGCATATGTAACGAAAAGAATAAACTTTGTTCCAATTAATCCAAGACCACAAACGTTGACCAATTACATAGTGTATCGTCACATAGACCTCGCCAGCATTAGATCCAAAATCGGCTGCTATACACATGAAATGAACCAAATATTTGTTACGTATTGAAACAAGCAAGAAGAACAATTCCAAGTGACAGACAATCTTGTGCAACCCTCTTTTTAAATTTAAAAAAACCAGCTTCAATGTATAGTCTGCCTCGTCTTGTGGAAGATCTATCTGCTGCTAGTTTAGTATTCTCATAAATAAATTGTTCCTTACTGTTATTTTAGAGGCACTGTTATATTCGAATATTTTTTCCACAATAGTTGGAAGAATATATCTGTCCACAATAGTCACCGATATCTATTCAAGTGTCATTAAACCCGATTCTTTCTCCAATAACTTTCTGTCGAATTTCAAAAAGAATAATTTTTACATGGAAATAACGTCAAGTCATTGGTTGAATTTCAAATGATTAGGACGTTTTCAACCAATCAAGACGCTTTGGTGTACACTTTTGAAAATATTACCAAGAATGCATTAGAATCTAAAACGGCATATTAAATGATAATATAGATAATATATGATTTGCTATGTTTAACCTCAAATAATTCTTATTTGAAAACGTATTCTGGAATGTAATGTCAATGAACGGTACCTATCTAATTTAAATAATATAAAAAGAGATGTGGTATGATTGCCAATAACACTGTCCACAAGAGACTAAAATGACACAGACATTAACAACTATAGGTCACCGTAAGGCCCTCAACAATGAGCAAGGCCCATACCACATAGTGTATTTGAAAGCGACACATCGACAGATTTAACTATTTGGACAGCAGCGTTAATGCTGCAATTGATTGTACTAATCTTTTTCAATACCATTTATTGAATTAAATCATATTAAGATTGTATAAAATAACAACATGCGAAATATGCAAAACCGATTGAATTTCAACCTATTAAGTCGAAAAAAACGTTGTTGCTGGTCAGTTTGAACAAAGGTTCCGTACTTAAGGACCGTACTTTGACCTATAATGGTTTACTTTTACAAATTTTAACATGGATGGAGAGTTGTGTCTCATTGGCACTCATACTACATCTTCTTATATACATTGACAACGCCATGAAAAAAATAATTAACTAAAAGAAAACAGCAGTAAACGAAACACAATATTTAAAGACTAGCGGTGATATCAAGTGCTCTGGAAGTGTAAGAACATTCAGCACAAATAGTGCTCACCGTCGGGTTGTGAATGTAAGAACATTATCAGTAGATAACATTCGAAAAAAAACCTACTTGTATTTGTTTTCATCCCTTTATCTAGTTACAAAGTACCTAATGTAAAAATGCTGATCTTTATTAGTCTATTAACTTTGTTTATACCTTTTGTATACACATCTTTTGTTTGTTACATGTACTGTTCTACATTTATTCTTTTTTGTGTCGTATGTTTACTGTCTCATCAACGTATCGTTTATATAATGCTAATGAATTATCCTAAATAAGTCAAATTTACCTGATCCAAATGGGAGAAGATCTTTTGAAAATGGACCATTTTCTTTGTAAAATGTATAGGTCCCATCTCCGTCTCTGTCATTTGCACCAGTCCATAAAATAATTGAATTTGCTGTAAAAAGAATTAAATGTAAAATTAAAAAATCAGTAGAATAAAAATACAGTATGAACATAAATATCAACTCAAATGAATTAAAAAAAAAAGACCTTACAACTTGAAACAATTTATTACTTAGCGAAACTGATTGGAAACAACTCCCGTATTCTTGGCTAGAATTGTTCAAAGAAACAAGATAAATTGATACTGTTGAGGTTTAAGGGAACAAAAAGAATAAGTTCAAACGGTGTTAACTGTTATGGTGCGTAATCGTACTGGTACAAATCTAAAAAAAATGTTTGCCGATATAAGAATTAGTTTAGTAAATATAGAAAATATATATATAAAATGAACATAGCAAATGTGATTTTTATTCATCATTTACTAAGTTAAATGTGTTTATAAAGTCGCCTTCGTAGCTCATTAAATTACCGTTTTTTGACATCCGGGTGGAAATACACAATTGTTTCTACGCCATGTTCCATGTAGAGAACAACGTACCGAATCTACACAATCAAAGACTAGGTATTTTCTTGAGTGAGTTTATTAAAGCAAGAAAGTGGTTTTTTTTGTTCGCTGCTCTTTCCTTTATTTATCTATCTAACATTTTGTTCGCTGCTCTTTCCTTTATTTATTTGTCTAATATTTTGTTCGCTGCTCTTTCCTTTACTTATCTATCTAACAATGCACCTCAAATACTTGGAAGGACGTCGTTTTGTAACTTGACTATTTCGTACCTCTGCAACTTCCTACTCGAAATTATCATTGAGTACCCATGTTCAATATTGGCCGTTTCAGAATCTTAAGCATCATGGGTAAGTTCATTGTTCGTACTCCAAAGTGAAAACGACTTACGTCATTGGTTAAATTTCCATTGTTTATAACGTTTTAAACCAATCAAAACGCTTTGGTGTACGCTTTTGAAAATATTACCCAGGATGCATGATTCTGAAACGGCGAATTATGTAGTATCTCATAGGTAAATAAATGTAAATTTTTGCTTATATATATTTTTTAATTAATGACATTGTGTTCGAACATCGTTAATTGACGAAAACTGAAAAAGGGAAGGATTGTCCATACTACCCAATTGTAAGTTTTGAAATGGTTTAATATTCAATGTTTTAATACTGTTACATTTATCGAAATATATTTGAGATCATTTTGATTTGAAATAAAAATATATTTAACACAGATGAAATACTTCTAAGCATTATAACATTTCTAAAGAGTTATAATTGGTTGAATTAGGCAATACATAGAAACTTTGATATAATTTTTCATCTAAACAAAATTATTGTATATTCTCAACTTACGATGAATAAATTCCTGGTAAACATAATTGGCTTCTTTTTCCGTGTTCGGTCTCCACAGGTAGGCACCTGGTGTATTGGCACAAATCGACTGCAATTAATTAGTAAGATTACATTCATATTCTTTTGTAAATTTCGTTCAATGAATTTGTTTGTTTATAGTACTGTGGTTTCATTAATATTTGTTGAATACCAAGTTTTGTTGATTTCGTGGGAACAGATGAACCACGAAATAAAATATTAACCAATGACACATTTTTAATAGACTTTATGATGACGTCAGCAAAAAATCCAAACTCAGTATCCACGAATATGTAAGTTTTCCTGTATCCACGACAATAAACGAATATACAGTAGGTAATATATTTTTTTAAGCTGAGGTAAGAAGGTCAATACTAGCCAGCGTTAAGCCCAGACAGTATTGTTAAAAGTTTAAGCATTATACTTCATATTTGTTTTTGATTTTTTTGTTTTTGGTAAATATACAGTTTTTTCATCTACATATGACTCCCATATCGTGATAGCAGTAGACTTTTATCATATAACCGACTTTTATCTCCCGGTTTATATTTTTTCGACAGGTTTCAGCTTTGGTAGGATACCCTGGTACACATGTATAATCGGTGCAATTTTTGGGGAAAGTTTACTGTTTCCCGCGTATTAAGTCGTGTATAGAAAGCATTTAACAGAAAACTTTTCCTCAAAATTGTGCAGATTGATATCTTTGTTCTTGCTTGACAGAGTATCAGAATGTTCTTACACAGAGAACGTAACTTATAGAAAGACAATAACAATCAAAACCAAGGAACATTTACATCAACAGTTATAGATAATAATTAAGAAACAAAACCAACTCCACTAAAATACGAAACTGAAATCAGGTGCTCCGGAAGGGTAAGCATTTCCTGCACCGTATTCAGGAGTTAAAAGTCGGTAATATGAAAATAGTCTTTTTGCAGTCAGTAAACCACCAAAATTCATTCAGGTTTTAATTGTGCTATTATTCTTTAATCAAATTATCATTGTTGACTCAGATTAAATGGTGTTCAACTGATTTCGGCTTCGTTCAACATCACGAAAAGCGTCACATATCTATGATGAGTTTATTTACAAAGTTTTTTATGTATGAAAATTGTCTTTTTATCCAAAATTAACCAGACCTTTATCAACGAACTGTATAAATTAAACATAGAAACAACACCAATACCATGATCATTAAAAACTAATAAAATCGGGTTTGAAATTCATCGTTCTTCGTATCATAAATCTGGTTATCTTTCGTTATACTTATAATGCTATGATAACGTAGTAAATTACCCAATTCAGGGAATAAAACAGACTTCTATAGTCTCACTTGATAAAAACAACAAAGATACCTTTATTGTAATCTCTTATTAGTTTTATTTTCTGCCTACAGATTAATAGTGATTTATAAAAATTCTCACCCGAGCTTCCTCCCACGGTTTACTGTCACCATATAAATAACAACTAGTACTACTGTCTTGGTTTGGTAACAGCCTGTAACCCTCTGGGCAAGTTTCTGGAACACATTGCGGTTTTAAAACTGAAAATTTATGGATTAAATTTAAACCACAGTTGCAATTTAAACACAAAAAGAGAAAGCGATGGCATATAGAAATTAACGAAATGAATGAACCGCCATGATCAAATACATAACGCCATTATCATGATTATAACATTAACGGTACAAATATATTTCCACCAGATTCGCAATTCGATAGTTAATGTCTCGTCAGAGACGTTCAATTCAAATAAAGACAACAGTAGTATACAACTATAAATGAAAACATAAAACTTAAAAGCCGGACAAAGAACTGGAGCTTTGCATGCGGTAAATATATTCATTCATTGTGAATAATACGAATAAACATGCTATATGTATATAAAGATACAGTTATTCCTTTGATTAAGAAGATTTGGAATGATTGCAAATGAAACAACTCTTCAAAATAAACCACATTGTTGTGTATGAACATTTTTATCTTACACAGCAGTTAATTATAGCAAAAACTAACACTGAAAATAGGGAAGAAAAAGAAAAAAAAAAGAACAAAGGAAATATAAACAACAAAAAAGAATAGAAGAACAAAAGAAAAACGAAAAGGAAAAAAAAGAAGAAAGGCCTATACTTACATTACAAGTAAATATCAAATTCATTTTAAAAGGGAACGTACTATGTAAAGTGTACAATTATAAAGTGTGTTACTGTAAATTTAGAAATAAGTAAGTGTATACATTTTTATGATTGTATTATTTTAGACTAAATGTTCGTTGACATTTATTATCGTGGTTTTGCGTAAGTCTGTATTCAATCTTATATAAGATCGGTCATTCTTTGAAATTTTAATTGAGTAGTATTCAACGCATAATAATGATTTTCAGATATGTTAAAACTACATGTACAGCTGACTTAATGCATTTTTTCTTTATTTATTGTTTATGAATAGTCGTTTTTTATTGAAAGTAAGTCGAGATTCATTTATGAATATAAAAATGATTGCAAAATAATCACATGTAAACATATAAACGTGCTTACCAAGTGTGGACTATGCAGACGTAAAGCCAAAACATAAAGAAAATCAAAAAAAAAAATCTGAAAATTGTTACAAAAAAATATTCAAGGACACAGCTGAAACAACTTTCATTTATTTCTTTTTCTTTGACTGGAACATCACAAATGTGATATTATAAGTATAAACATGTCATACTTAGATGTTTTGTTTTTGTTGAGCACAAAATATTTCAGGAAAGGGAATGAATAACTGTTCCATGTTTCTTTTTCCCCAAAAAATAACTATCTCTGTCTATTAAATTCTTTGCATGCCATTCGATGCTTAATTTATTTGTTTACTTACATTTGCAACACGGTCGTTCATTGCAGCATTTTCCGGTATACGTCCATTCAGACCCGAATGTCTGATTACATGGAACACCTTTTTTTCCACAGGTACCGTTGGAGGCGTTGCATATTCCAGAAAGAACTGAATTGTACAGTAATCCGATACACTATAGCATGATTTACTTTGATATATACATTAACATTACACAGTAGGAATATAGATATAAAAGTATTTTTTTATTTCTCAAATTCATTAACCATGTTGAATATAGGACACAAAGAAGAATTTTGTTAATTCTTAGAAAAACATGTACATTTATATTGTAGTTGCGTTATGATTTCTCATAAATAGAATTTACTAAATTTGCTCGAGATGCTTGGTACACTGCTTAGAAGGTTTACAAATAGTTCTTCCTAAATGCAGATGTTTTTATTGTTCTTATGTCAACCTAGGAAAGTAGTGTTGGACAGTTTTGCACAGCTCTGTAGCTCACCAAAGTACTGATATTATCGTAATAATTGGACGGGATTAACTCCAAATTACTATAAAAACAAATGGTTGATAATTGTGGTGACACGATTGAATAATTGTAACATAAAAAGGTTATAATAGTTATCAAAAGTACCAGGATTATAATTTCATACGCCAGACGCGCGTTTCGTCTACATAAGACTCATCAGTGACGCTCAGATCAAAACAGTTTGTCTCATTTGAATCTCGTATGCAGAACGTTTGATCAAAGTGAAATGATCGTTACTTTTTATATTATGAGAAAGTCTAGCAGGTTAATCTTTAATCTTATCTACATTATTTTAAAGACAAAGAATACTTACTGCCTCCATTTGACACACCAATTGTGCAAAAGATAAAAACAATCAAACAACAATACTTCATCATAATTCTGAAATGAAAACTCGTCTATATGAATCTTATATTCCGAGTAATTTAGAAATAAACTAATTATCGATACAGGATTGCAGTTTATATTTGCATCAGACGCGCGTTTCGTCTACGGATATGGCATTATGAAGAAAGAACCGTTAACTTGTAGTAAGTGCAGTGAGCATGTAAGCATAACATGCTATATTTTGATGGCTGATTTCAAGTTCCAAAAACATGTAACAGTTGTTAAACCAAATTTCTTATTTACCAATAGAAGAGTTTGGATGATGCATGCAAGCACTTTTAGCTTGTAAGTATTAAAGTGGTTTAAAGGTTTTTTTCAAAGTATTTTGGTAGCGAGTATCATTTTTCGTGTGTAAAAATCGGAAGTGGGTAATCAAACTGTCAAAAATAAAAGTTTTCGAAGTTATTTGTGTTAGGGATTCGTTTTGATTTTTTGGTTTCAAATTTTATTCTTTGTGTTTTCTATTTTAAATGCCATTGCTGTAAGAATTACAGTGACTGTCATATTTATCAAAAACGTGTTTGAAATTCAACATTTTATATTCAGTCCAGTTTAAGGTAAAAGAAACATCCGAAAATTTACCAATTTGGTACGACTTCTTGTTAAATAAAACGTAATTACTTGTCTCTTATAATCTAATATGAAGAAAAGTTTGTGTTGTGCAATATCAACATATAAACTTCAGAGAAGTTGTTCTGTAACAGAAATATAACAGAACCCGAATAGTGCTTGACAATGGACTAGCTAGTTCAGAATATATATTTGTTACTAGGCAGTAAACAACAAAGCCATATGTCGTAGGCTAACGTAGCTGATTTTATATTTCAGTACTCTTAAATATGACTTAATCATCGCTTTAAAACGATTTTTCATCGCTAGTAAAGTTTGTATTTTTATTCTTACACACTTGACGTTTTGCTGACTGAAATTTGTCTGATGGAATAATCTGTTAAAGTGAAACCTGTTTAAACCGAAACTGTTCGTAATTTAAGATTTTGTTCGGTTTTGGCCGATGGTCGGTTTTATCAGATTCACAACGCGGTGTTTGGTTTATACTGCAGGTTTTAGGTTTAAACATGATTCGGTTTAACCAGTTTCCCCTTAATTACCTCTCATGATCAAATTGTATTGAAAAAAATAAATAACTTGAATATTGTTTGTACGAAAATAATTGAAAACTTACCGCAATGTGAAATAGCAGAGTCGGAGATAGAAAGATGATTTTTGAAATACAGTGGCTACTTAAATAGTGAGTTAAATAAAATTGCGTGGTGAATAATCTGCGTGGTTTAAAACATCGATTAGTTACACATGTTGTTTTCTGTCTCAATACTGAATGAATAAGCAAATATTGTTAAACGTGTTACTAGCTTTAACTGTCACCAAAATATTTTCTATTACTTATGGATATTGTTATTTAATCAGAAAATAGTAAATGACCACATTATTGATATTCATGTCAACACCGAAGTGTTGACTACTGGGCTGGTGATACCCTCGGGGACGAAACGTCCACCAGCAGTGGCATCGACCCAGTGGTGTAAATAGTTATCAAAGGTACCAGGATTATAATTATAGTCATTTAAAGTCAAGAAATCTATACATTTTTGTTTCAATGTGTTTCAGACCAAAAAGATTAAAACTAAATTCTGTCGAGGATATATCTTAATACCAAAGATGTCTGATGCTGTGTTCCGTACTTTCTTGATCAATATTATACATTTGTTCCCCGTGTCTTTTGAAATTTTTGTTTCATTTTACGTCGGAGAAAAAAATGAATGAATATGATAAATACTTATAATGATTTTTGATATGATCGCTATTGAAAAAAAAAGTTTAAGACGTTATGTACCTTAAACGCGCGTAACGCGTCCCAATGAAGTCCCAACGTTTCAGAGGGGAATATGATATTCAGAGGTAAAGCAATATGAAGTTTTGTTCAATGAAATTTCGAAAAATCTCAACCAATCAAAAGTTGACTAAACTTTCAATATATATAGTGAAATAAAATAACTTATTCGAACATTGATATGACAGTTGATTTACAGAAGTTTTTAAAAGGTGGTACCTAACACTACAGGGAGATAACTTTGTAAATTCAGTTAAACGTTTTAATTACGGTGTGTTGTAAAAGAAATATCAAGCTTCTCAATGATCAAAACTGATGGTTGTCAAATTGCTATATAACCAGTGAAATTTTCTGACAAAACGGTTGGTTAAAAATTTTTGAAACTTTTATATTTTTGTACAAGGATCAAAGTAAGTACTTTGGCAAAATTTTATGAAAATTAAACGAGCCAAATTAATTTTAGTGAAAGTGTTGGGTACCACCTTAATACATTTTTTATTAAAAAAAAATGTCTGATATATACGGTTAACGAATATAGTTATCAAAGGTACCAGGATTATAATTTTG
Source organism: Mytilus trossulus (assembly GCF_036588685.1). Classification (NCBI taxonomy): domain Eukaryota; kingdom Metazoa; phylum Mollusca; class Bivalvia; order Mytilida; family Mytilidae; genus Mytilus; species Mytilus trossulus. The sequence continues at coordinate 73,848,499 of NC_086380.1, forward strand.
TACGCCAGACGTGCGTTTCGTCTACATAAGACTCATCAGTGACGCTCCTATCGAAATAGTTATAAGGGCGTTTTTCAATAAAAACGTATTTTCTTGTCCCAGCCACTTTAAAAAAAATGTGTTTGATCTTTGCAAGTAATTTTTTGTGTAGTCAGTACATTGAATGAGATTTAACATTTTTAAGGAAAGAAACAGTAAATTGTTAGAGGGATTGATAAGATATTGACTCTTGAATGGTCCAAAACAACCAAAATGGCATGTCCCTTAATCGCCTGTTCAACTTTCATACTCTAAAATATCGTAAAAAAATGAAGAAATAAATGTTTTTTTTACTTTACATAAGTTCTTTAATAATTCAAAAGTATGTTCAGAGCCAACATATTTTAATAAACAGCTTTCAATATAGGTTTTTTAATTTCAGAAGGTGTGTCCCTCACAAAATGTCCACTACGAAACGAAGTCATTAAAATTTGCCAATAAACAGTTTTACAAAATCAATGTAATTTTTGTTTGCAAGAGATATAAACATTAGGGTCTTACAAAAGAAGTCATGCTTTTATAACGGCAATTAAATTGTTGGTAAGAAAAATTGAGCACATCAAATTGACCAGAGTGATACCGTATTTTTGTTATTGTCCACTACGAAACGGGTCAAATCTCCTGCAGAATCTGGTTTTAAAATTATGAAAAAAATATCAGTGTACAGCTTGATAAATGCTTTGATGAATACAATCAGTCTTGTTTTGGGGCCCTTTATAGCTTGTTGTTCGGTGTGAGCCAAGGCTCCGTGTTGAAGGCCGTACTTTAACCTATAATGGTTTAATTTTTAAATTGTTATTTGGATGGAGAGTTGTCTCATTGGCACTCACACCACATCTTCCTATATCTATTGTTACTATTGCAATATAGGGATTATGGGAAAAAAAAAACATGCGAATACGTCCCTTACGAAACGGTCCCCTACGAAACAAGTATGAGAGAAAAACGTTTCGTAGTGGACACTACCACTACCATGCAGTTTTTTTTAATCTTTTTTCAATTATATTCGTGCAAAACAAATAACAAGGGTTAGTTTCATGTAATTTTTATTATTATTTTATTAACATATAATAGGGTTGATGTCAACTACGAAACTTTTTGTCCACTACGAAACGGTTTTGTCCACTACGAAACGCATCGAAATGTCCACTACGTAACATGAGTTGAACCTTCATATGTGAAGTACTGTCTAATCTTTATCGATAAAAATGGTTTTCCAATTCAGAAAAAAATTATATGTTTCTAGTATTTGAAGTAAACAAACTAAAATGTCTATAGGAAACATTTAAAATTGCAAAAAATATGTGTGTTTAGAAGAAGTTTCGTAGGGGACAACTAAATTGAATTTTAGACAAGTTGATTTTCCATTTTGTTTAGGTCTGAAAAACACGCTTTTATTGAAAAACGCCCATAAACCAAACAAATACAAAGTTTAAGAGCATTGAGGATCCAAAATTCCAAAAAGTATTACGAAAACTGTAATATTTTATTTCGTCGTTTGTCTATTATGTTATTGTGATATTATTTAGAAGCTATTCTAATATATATTCAGTTATGATAGGAAGTTAAAGTACTTTGATTATACATGTAAAATTGGGAATGGAAATGGGGAATGTGTCAAAGAGACAACAACCCGACCAAATAAAAAACCACAACAGAAGGTCACCAACAGGTCTTCAATGTAACGAGAAATTCCAGCACCCGGAGGCGTCCTTCAGCTGGCCCCTAAACAAATATGTACTAGTTCAGTGATAATGAAAGCCATACTAATTTCCAAATTGTACACAAGAAACTAAAATTAAAATAATACAAGACTAACAAAGGCCAGAGGCTCCTGACTTGGGACAGGCGCAAAAATGCGGCGGGGTTAAACATGTTTTTGAGATCTCAACCCTCCCCCTATACCAATGTAGAAAAGTAAACGCATTACAATACGCACATTAAAATTCAGTTCAAGAGAAGCCCGAGTCTGATGTCAGAAGATGCAACCAAAGAAAATAAACAAAATGACAATAATACATATATAACAACAGACTACTAGCAGTTAACTGACATGCCAGCTCCAGACTTCAATTAAGCTGACTGAAAGATTATGATTTCATCATATGAACATCAGGCACAATCCTAGCTCATTATACAATAATAATTAGCGACAGTCTTTATATTTCTTTGTTCATATAATTGATTATGCAAGTTATGTACGTCTTGATAATGTACGTGTAACATCTTTCTGACTTCGTCGTCAATATATTAGTTTTGATAAAGTAAGCAGAAATTTACATATAACTTTTAAAGTAAACTAGAAATATAAATAATATCAATTTATAGGTGTCGGTTAGTTCCCTAAGCTCTTATTTTCATAGTATATACCTTTCTATACACTATCCAACTTAGCATATATTGAAAACTTGAGTAATCCTGTAATTAGTCTATTGATATGTTTTTGCTGACTAGGTGTAGCTCATTTACGTAGTTTTGTAAATCTACTCACTATTATTATTGAAAGATATTGACTACCGAATGAAAAGATTGTAGTTGCTGGTGTAAGTATTTTTATTAATACATTGTATAAAGCTGTGTTTTACTATACATGATAAATTTTAGAACATATAAATAGTTTGCTGTGGCTGATCCAAAAAGAGAGTGGTGGAAAACACATTTTTTTTGGGGGTGGGGTGGGGGGGGGGGGGGGGGGGGGGGGTTGATCAATGCAATGAATAAGTACATGCAGTTGAACCCCTCCCCCTTTTTTTGGTTGAAACACCTTTTAAAAAAGGATGGATCTTACCTTGATATGTACCCGTAGGTGGTCTAATGGATAGCTTACGTGCATGAAATATCTGCCACTGGACATAAAGCAACCAATTATCAAACAATTCATGACGAAATAGATCAAATTGCTCTAATTTCTATTCACAAGGTTTCATGGTTCTTTTTTTTTTTGGGGGGGGGGTACAAAGTTATTACATGGAAGATAAATGATAACAATATCAGATGGCATTGTACTCTAAGCAAGCTAATAAGAACTATATTTGTTACTCTTTATTTGAATGAAAGAAACTTTTAATTGTCAAATGCATGTTAAGATCCTGAGATAATTAGATTAAATAGTGGGATGTTTAGAAATTAATTTGAAAACTATTTACATACTATTTAGTTTAATTTGGAATACAATTTTTTTTTTCTTCAAAATAGCCAGTAGCAATTTTTATTTCAATATCTTAATTACGAAACAATTAAACTTACTATTGTGGTCATTCATGCGTAGTTACTTAGTACACGAAAAAGTATGTACTATGAAAGTTAGAAGACAAATTCAAGCAATTTGATTGGACGAGAAGTATGGGCTAAATTGCATTAGTTATTATTATTTACATTTTCGTCATCTGCGTGGTATCGTCTATTCTAGACGATCCGGTACATCTTACATTTCCTTGTTGGTATCACTTTGTTGGATTAGTATTAAGACAATGCTAAGATATAGGAATAGTTGGTGTGAGTGCCAATGAGACAACTCTCCATCCAAATAACAATTTAAAAAAAGTGAACCATTATAGGTCAATGTACGGCCTTCAACACGTAGCCTTGGCTCACACCGAACAACAAGCTATAAAGGGCTTTACCAAAATTACTAGTGAAAAACTATTCAAACAAGAAAACCGACGGTCTAATCTACATAAAAAAGAGAAACGAGAAATACGTATAAATTACATAAATAAACGACAACTACCTACTGTACATCACATTCCTGACTTAGGACAGTTGCTTTAATTTGCAGTGGGATTAAACGTTTAAATGGATCCAAGCCCTCTTCTTTTTTTCTGAAACAATAGTTTCAGATGTAAATATAAAATCTGTTTTCAGTCTTGTATCACCATCACTGTTGATCTGATGTACACAATCTGTCGTAGAGTTTTCACTGGTTCAGACGTACTTATAATATAATTGTTTAATATGTGACTGCATCCATCATGAGCTGATTGGCCATTATAAAAAAGTGTGTCAGAAATCATATTGGATATTCTTCCTCAGTCATAATAACCATCCATTAATACCGAACGGGACAAAGTTTGTTATTTATTATTTATAGCTGTTGATGTAATTTTCCTTTATCTTGATGCATCATTTTCTTTGTTAAAACGCTAAACAAAAAGATATGAGAGCTTCATTAGTTGTACAGAGCTTAGATAGTTGAATGGTCTAGCGCGTTGTGCATAGTGAAGGGCGATTCGGTGCCATAATATATCAGTGGCGTGAGTTAAAGAAAGGGCCAGAGAAGAATAAATATATTTCGTGTAAGGTATAGTAAGAGAATGATAGAACAGAAACTATGGAATTTCATTTCTATATACGTATACTATTTCTGTACATTGATATCACATTTGGATAGATTCAAATATAAAAGCTTATTATGCATCATTTTCCTTCTTAATATAATTGATTATGCAAGTTATATATTTCTTGATGTTGTATGTGTAACATCTTTCTCACTTCGTATCAATATATATATATATATAATTATATCGTCAGCGGAATTTTACATTTCTCTATCGGACTACAGTTGCATTGCCGACAACTGATTATTAAATAAATATGTTTAATTCCGATGCAAAGACAAAATAAGTCAATCAATTTTAAAGCAATCTATAATGACCTGACAACAGTATCGTAACTTAATCCCTTCTTGATAAGTTTGTTTAAAGCTTTTGAGCTAAATACTGACTTTGTTGTGCTTTGTAAAGAATTTTATGATAACAGATTGGATGTGAAATACCTGAACGTATAAGATGTCTGCATGTTGAGTTATATTTACGACTGATAGTCTTGTACCGATGACAAAATTTTGTAAATGCTTTGACTAGTTTGTGATATCGAAAACCCTGGTGTAATAATTTTTCAGTAATGCATAAATTTCTCTCGCTGAAATTTTAAACGTTGTTACACACACTAGCGAATCGTACACGTTGAGATATATGAACACTGTAAGATGGTATCAAGGGAAATTCACCATCTAAAAATGGATAAGTAGAGATAGGAAATAAAAGACCATCTTTTTTATCATAACTTATTGTATTAAAATTTCCGTTAATGATATAGATATCAAGATAAAGGAAAGGGCAGTGGTCTATGGAACGCCAACACTGTCTTGTTATGACCATTTTCATTATATGATGTGCATTTACCTTTATATGATGTGCTTTTATCTTAATATGATGTGCACTTGTCATTATATGATGTGCAAACACCTTTATATGATGTGCAAATATCCTTATATGATGTGCAAATATCCTTATATGATGTGCAAATATCCTTATATGATGTGCAAACATCATTATAGTATGTGCAAACATACTTATATGATGTGCAAATATACTCATATGATGTGCAAATATATGATGTGCAAATATACTTATATGATGTGCAAACATTTTAATATGATGTGCAAACATTCTTATATGATTTGCAAACATTATTACATGATGTGCAAATGTACTTATATTATGTGCAAAGATCCTTATATGATGTGCAAATATACTTATATGATGTGCAAAGATCCTTATATGGTGTGTACATATCCTTATATGATGTGCAGTTTCCCTTATATTACGTGCAAACATCTTCATATGATGTGGTTGTGTCATTATATTATGTGGTTGTGTCATTATATTATGTGCTTGTTATCTTATATTATGTGGTTAGGTTTACTTCATTATATGATATCGAAACGTCATTATATGATGTGCTTTCATCGTCGTTATGGTCAATGAACATGATTACGATTAGAATGATTACTGTCTACGTCATAACTGATTCCGATCTGCTTCTGTAAACTATTAACCCGGCTCATATATGTGTATATCGCTAGCGAAAGTGCAATTTATAGGGAAAATGAGACAATGCAATTTAACAAATTCAACGTTTCAAACATTTCGGTTGAAGATTAAAATCAGTTAATACAGGAGCTAGTTGAAGAAATCTCCGCCTGTGGAGAAAATGATAACACATAAGAGCCTTTTATAACTTGCTATTCGGTTTAAGCATAGGCTCCGTGTTGAAGGTCGTACTATGACCTATAATTGTTTCCTTTTACAAATTATGACTTGGATGGAGAGTTGTCTCAGTGGCTCTCATACCACATCTGCTTATTTCTATTCATTGCAAAATACACCATTGAAATCACAGGATTTTACGTAGACGATACAGTTATTGAGTTAAAAGGGGGGGGGGGGGGGGGGGGACACTGAAAATCACACTTTGCCCCACTTTTTCCAATTTAGGGTATTTAATATTTTTATTTTCCAACCTAGATGAATGGGTGACGCCCGTCTTTTGCATTTTGATCCTCTTTTTCGTCTCTTTAAAAAAAAAGAATAAAAAGCATTAACTTTGTCATTACTGTATCCACCTTATTACTGTGTCATCACTGATTGTTTCAACACTTGCCCACTCGCTAGCGTCTCCTTGTATCATCGGTACAGCGGATATAGGTACTAACCAAGGGGTCGTGATCGATTTTTCGTCTGACACGGTACGAAAATCTTTGTTTTGTTTACATTATATCAATGTGTACTTTAATCAAAACATATTTGTTGTTTTAAGAAATGATTTGGTCGTAGGTTGGTGATTAGAGAAGTCTCACTATTTGCCCAAAACAAGAATCCTTACTAAAAACATGTGCAAATACTTGTCAAAGAAGTTGTCGCTCGTCTCCTCCGATATGATTCTATATTCATTGCAACTCTTTTTCTGATAGAAGGCCACTGTTTGTGCGTAATAAGTATAGCTGTTTCAAAAATTGGCATTGAAATATTTTGTACATATGTTATTTTTCGATATTTTATTCTGACAAGAAGCGTTGTGTATAGCTGACCAGATTTATCCTTCTGTACGGTGCATAGTTTAATGAATGTACGTTATATAGTTTTTCATGCTTCGAAGTACCTACAAAGCTATATCCGCTGTACCGATGATACACGATAGTAATTATAAATCGGAATACTTTGCTTGCTTGTGACAATGGTGTTCGACAAGGAGAAAACTTATCACCTTTCCTATTTTATTTACTTTTGATTGACTAAAATAATTTCTTAGTGACTAGACATGTTCCATGACTTAACAGAACTATACCAGAAGATCTGGAAAGAGAATTAGAAATATATCTTAAGTGTTTTGTTATATTGTTTGCCGATGACACGGTGTTGTTGGCTGAAACAACACAGGACCTGCATACTCAACTCAATGCTTTCCATGATTATTGTAAGGCTTGGAACTTGAAAGGAAAGTTGTCAAAATTAAAGTTTTAGTGAGGGTTTTTTTTGGACGGAAGACAAAAATCTTCGATTTTCTTACAATGATACTAACATTGAGATGATAAAACAATATAACTATTTGGGAATTGTTGTTATTAAAACGGGAAATTTCAATATGACAAAAAACATTTATCGATAAGGCTTTAAGCCATGTACGAAAACTTGAAAACAGGAAGGATGTATAAAATTTCTGTAAAATGTCAACTTCAGCTTGTTCGTTTATAAAAAAAATATATAAACACGTGCGTTTGTCCTCCAGCTGGATTAGTAATTTTGAAACCTCTCTCTCTTGTTTTGTAAATACTGTAAATAGTTATTATTTTTATCTCTGTATACTGATGTCATACATTGACATTGCTATTATATAGATTTAGAGGCCATAAGTATACCGGTATGGATGATTGATTGACTGTTATTTAGCGCCACTTTCAACACTTTCATGCTACTTCGTGGCGGTGAGTTTATATTGGTGGAGAAAGCAGAAGTGCCCGGAGAGACCCCCTGACCTTCTTTTGGAAAGCATACGATTCTGGTCAATTAAGATTGGAATCGAGCTTACCTGCCACGTGCGGGATTTGAAATCGCTCACCTAAGTGTTGACATGCTAGTGATACAGCAGTTCGACAACTTATAAAAAAGAAGAAGTGGTATGACTGCTAAAGAGACAACTCTCCACAAGAGGTCAAAATGACACAGAAATTAACAAGTATAGGTCACCGTACCGGATACAACAATGCTCAAAGCCCATATCGTATATTCAGCTATAAATGGCCACGAAATGACAATGTAATCACTCGATCACCGAGCGCCCATCACTTTCAACCGAAATGGATTAAAGGAGATATGGAATGAACCTGAACTCGGTGTATTACATTAACGTGCAGCTTTTTATCATGTTTTTGTGCATATATTTCACAGTTTCAACTATAGATGATTATGGGTGGATTATTGAGGTCCAGCAGAAAATTGATATCTGCATATTCGTACAAGAACATGTTAATGTGGTATGAATATTAACCCTGTTATGTACTAGACCGACACCCTGAGCCGGATTTTTTAACATGCTAGTTCAAAAGGTAGCATTCCGAAGGAAGACATCTAAATCACCTTACCCGGACACATTTTTCTGATTCCGAGCCGACCAGCTCTTAATCCTTAATCCCACGTGCTTATATAATTAGCTGGGAAGCAGCATGTAAATAAGAATTTTAAAGTCTTTGGTTTTAACCCGGCCGGGGTTCGAACCCACGACCTCTCTCACTCAAGGCGAACATGCTACGACGAACGTACCACCACTAGACATGCAGTAACCCGCAATATATAAAAGGTTTCGTGGGAAGCCGCTAATATACTAGTATTCACCTCTAGACTCAATTAAACAGGGCTAACTTACCGACCATTGATATTTTCATGTGAGGGTGGGGGGGCAAGTTGTTTTGTAAATGTTGGATTCTAAATTTCTTGAAAGAGATTTGATCTATTTCAGAAGGGAAGCGAACTAGTTTGTTTCTATTTAAAATGAGGAAAAAAAAAAACAATGATAAAACTTAAAAAAAAAAATAAACCATGTGTTTTTTTTGTTTTTTTTTTAATTTCGAAAAAGAAAATACACGTGCTCCTTCCTTCAAATTAGAGTCGGTGTCCAACACATTTATTTATTAATATATAATGTACAGATCATCTGTTGCAGCTTTGGATACAAGGATCTGACAACACGTCATTTTATTTTCTGTCCTTGTATATATTACATCAGCCAATGACATTTCAGCCTTCAAATTTTTGAAGGTGTGTATCAATCCAACAAAACCAGAGAATTGAGCTTTTTTAATTTGGTGTCTTAATGACTTAAAACACTGCATTTATTTATTTTTTACTGAGACCTGTTGCTCTCTTATATATAGAGAGTGGTGTTTTGAATTTTTCAAAGTGAAGATTTACGGCAGCGGCTTTTTAATATTTTGCGTTTATCCTGGAAACCTAATAGATTAAAAAAAAAAATAGTGCAATGTGTCTGAATATACTCTATAGTAAAGGTACTTTTTGGGTAGTTTTGGCTTTTCAGAGTATTGTTGTTTTATTGGCTATTATCTTGATAACTAATAATAGAGAAACCTTTTCTTGCAAGGTATAGACAAGAACATATATAATCAAAGTACTCAAGTATGAAAATTGTTTGCGACTTCAGGGAACTAGTTTCTTCTTATGATGCACTGTTATACCACTGTCCCAGGGTTAGGGGAGGGTTGGGATCCCGCTAACATGTTGAACCCCGCAACATTATTTATGTATGTGCCTGTCCCAAGTCAGGAGCCTGTAATTCAGTGGTTGTCGTTTGTTTTTGTGTTACATATTTGTTTTTCGTTCATTTTTTTTTACATAAATAAGGCCGTTAGTTTTCTCGTTTGAATTGTTTTACATTTTCTTATCGGGGCCTTTTATAGCTGACTATGCGGTATGGGCTTTGCTCATTGTTGAAGGCCGTACGGTGACCTATAGTTGTTAATGTTTGTGTCATTTTGGTCTTTTGTGGATAGTTTGGCAATCATACCACATCTTCTTTTTTATATTAGTTTGGATTTGCCTTTGTGGTTTCATTAATAATTACTACACCTTCAATAATAGCATCGGATGAAAAATTCTCTGCTAGAAGAAATTGTTGAAACTAAATTTTCAGGTTTTAACAATTCAGATGAGCGAAACGAGGCGTACAGATTGATGCCTACGGTTGACGAAGAATTCGCCATAACATTATACCGCGGCAAATGTATAACTATATAAAATTGAATGCCACTTTTCCTATCCCCACTTTTTTTTGGTTACAAATGACCGGTTCCTTATATGAGCCATTACTCTATCAGAGTCCGATTTGTTCCCAATTGTTTGTTTCTATCTTAAGAATATATAAAGAGAAACTCGAACATCTAACATGATCAGAAAGGCAATATTTACATAAATGAAAATACTAAACTTCGTGTATTATCTTCTAATAGAAAAATTGCTAACGTTAGGTATACCGAAATTGACAAATATAATGCCTTCCCTCGTTAAAACGATCATATAGCATGACATAAAAGAATTATTTATTCAATTCAATAACCTTAACCGCATTGTAGACTCCGTATGTTTATTATTAAAGATTTGCGATTTAAACAAAACTTTGCAATTCATATATATTTTTACAATTTTCCTACAATATCAGATGTGATTTTTTTGCATCTTAAAACGAGATACTAACATGCCAAGGTTTATCTCAAGTCTAAACCATTTTCCAAACGGTAGCAACAGATTTGATCCTAATAAGGAGTAACGGTTACTCCGCAGAAGCAGATCGGAATCAGTTATGATGTAGACAGTAATAATTCTAATCGCAATCATGTTCATTGACCATAACGACGATGAAAGCACATCATATAATGACGTTTCGACATCATATAATTAAGTAAACCTAACCACATAATATAAGATTACAAGCACATAATATAATGACACAACCACATCATATAAAGATGTTTGCACGTAATATAAGGGAAACTGCACATCATATAATGATATGTACACATCATATAAATATATTTGCACAGCATATTAGTATATTTGCACATCATATAAGGATCTTTCAACATAATATAAGTATATTTACACATCATATAAGGATCTTTCAACATAATATAAGTATACTTTCACATCACATAAGAATGTTTGCACATCATAGAAGTACATTTGCACATCATATAAGTATATTTTCACATCATATAAGTATATATGTGCATCATATAAGTATGTTTGCACATCATATAATGATGTTTGCACATCATATAATGATGTTTGCACATCATATAATGATGTTTGCTCATCATATAATGATGTTTGCACATCATATAAGGATATTTGCACACCATATGATGACAAGTGCACATCATATAAAGGTAAATGCACATCATATAAAGGTAAATTCACAACATATAATGAAAAATTGGCATAATAAGACAGTGTTGGCGTTCCATAGTGGTCGTTGTTAGTATTAGCCTTATTTAAAATTAGTTCATCGGGATAACTTTCTTAAGTACACATAATGAAATCGTCATTATTGAGAGCCAATTTATAATCTAAATATCTGAAAGTATTATTATTATTTGATTTTGTTCTACAATGTTAATGTGGTAAACAGAATCGCCATTCCACAAACTATGAACGGCAATCGTACAGACTATGCCAGTTATTCTTTTTGTTGTTTAACATTTGATATCGCTTGACCACACTAAGACATCGACTCAATCGACTGACCATTCCAATCAAAGCCCACACCACTGCTTGGTCTAGGGATGTCTCAATCGACTGACCATTCCAATCAAAGCCCACACCACTGCTTGGTCTAGGGATGTCTCAATCGACTGACCATTCCAATCAAAGCCCACACCACTGCTTGGTCTAGGGAGGATAGGCTCATTCTAAATTTATTTTGGATAAGGAAATTAAAGACTGCGAAACCAAAAGGACAATGAAAAGGTGAAGTTCTAATTTGTGAGTTCTGTTCAAATATCCAACCTTGTGATACCCGAAAATGCGTTTTATTTTCAGATATAAATGTTGCCAAAGTTAACAGTCGAATACCAGGTGATGTCAATAGCAGAAATTCGTTCTTTTGTCTGATTAGCAAACGTATGCAAAGTATTTAGTAATAATAAGTTCAATAAAACTGCTATCTAACTATGGTTCAATAGGCACTAGATTGATATTTCTGAAGAAAACAAAACCCAAATAAAAACATGTGTTTCCTCTCATAGTATAGCTTCTAAAAGTTATCTTATCTGCATTAAACATAAACCCGTAGTTCATCTTAAGAGTTAAATTTGATGCATATAAATCTTATAATTTTATTTTTCACTCAACAATATCACAATACAATATCCCGTTACTGCATAGAGTCGTTGACCTCTAAGTTCAAATTATCTACAACTGTTGGACACACAATTGGTAATGTTCATTCTTCTCATGTTTTAAGTACAGCTCTTTATTACAACCAGGCAGAGTGCCATATACATGATATACATGAGGGATTCCAGATTTTATCTATAATTGGTCTAGTAGAAGCAATAAATGAATACTGCTAAAAAAAAATTTAGTGGTAAAATATGAGTGGTTGAAATGGTAACGGACACCCTATTTTTTAGTTCATAAGCGTTGTAAAATCTTTCAAAAATCAGCTAAATCACCAAAATTCGGAGCCTGATTATGAATAGAATCATGCATTTTTCATTAATGTTCATATGTTACTTTGATACAACTTGGTTTAAGCTTCATTTTCATGAAGATTGCATGTCAACCAAATTTGCATTTTTTTTTTTAAATTGCAGTAAAAAAACACATTTTCAACTTTTTGAAATAGGGATTTGAGAAATTTTCTCTGTTTTTTTCAAAAAAGTGCAAATGTGTACAGAATAGTTTGCACTGTAGTTATGTAGGTTGGATACTTCTTTACCAAATTAAATAAAAAAAATGTGTGGGATTTTCTTAAGTTCTATCACCATAGCAACCGATGTTTCCTTGGAAACGGAGTGTTTAATTGCAGAATATTGCAGTTTAAGAGCCTTTAGCAATAGTTGAAAAATTAGACTTTGTCTTGCTGGAAACAAATTGCTAGTGAAAAATTGTCCATGGTTATATAATTTGATAACTTTGTTTCGCTCACCTGTCCCACAGACCAAGTAAGTTTATTTAGTCTGTGGCGTCCGTAATCTGGTCTTGTCTTTCTCTGTTGTCGTCTTTTAATTATTTCTAACTATAAAAGATGGATGTCATTAATTCTATGTTAATCTGCAATGTTTGCAAGATAGAGTCCATTACTGATTATGCACATAGAATAAGTTGAGTGACGCAGGCTCTTCAGAGACTAATTTTTATTTAACAGATGAAACCAAATTTATGATTACAATCATATAACTAGCCTTCAAATAAAAAAACATGCCAAAAAAAAAATCTCTAGTTACTTACTCATCATCCACATTTCAATGTTTTCTTGTGTTTATTGAACTTAGTTACCATTAAATCATGATAATCATATATATTTGAAACGAACCACATATTTCAAGCAACTTGTATGTTGTGATAACATTCTCTGCTTCAAAACTATTTGATTAATCTTTCATTGGACATGCAATTATCAAAGTGGTTTACAAGGCACTGAGTATGTTTTATGCCCCACCTACGATAGTAGAGGGGCATTATGTTTTCTGGTTTGTGCCTCCGTTCGTTCGTCCGTTCGTTCGTCCCGCTTCAGGTTAAAGTTTTTGGTCGAGGTAGTTTTTGATGAAGTTGAAGTTCAATTAATTAGAAACTTCGTACACATGTTCCCTATGATATGATCTTTCTAATTTTAATGTCAAATTAAAGTATTGACCCCATTTTCATGGTCCCCTGAACAAAACAAAAGATAGTGTGAAGGTTAAAGTTTTTGGTCATGCAAGGTAGTTTTTGATGAAGTTGAATTCGAATCGACTTGAAACTTAGTACACATGTAAACTATGATATGATCTTTCTAATTGTAATTAAATTGCCAAATTAAAGTATTGACCCCAATATCACGGTCCAGTGAACATGTAAAATGATAGTGCGAGTGGGGCATCCGTGTACTATGGACACATTTTTTGTTTTAATAATGAATTCTATCAGATATATTGACTCAAATTGTTTTTGAATTTGATACGTTTGAAATTGGAAATTAAATAATTTACATCTATCATGTCTATGTTTCAGGAATATTTGCAGACAGACTGCCTTAGCATGAACAGCATGAATGACTGCATATCAGAATCTGTTTATTCACAGTCATCTCAATATTCAGAGTGGCAAGATTCACAGGAAAGTGCATCTAGAAAAAAGAAAATGTCACTGAACACTTTTCTTGAAACAGTAGATATATGTCCTGTGAAAAAAAACATTAACTGTTGACTTTGATTTTGCATCTGAGAGCACCAAACATTATTATGTCAGGAATGCAAAAAGAATATTGCACTGTGTCTTTTGTGTACTGGTTCTACAACAGAATCACTAATTGAGGAGGTTCTATATGAATCTTGTGCATGCAAAGATCAGACTCTTGAGTCATTTTCAAAAGCATATAGCAGTATGTCAAGTTGGGGAACACAGATACAAATTATTTCTCTTCTAGTACAAGCTTACAGTTACATTCAACTCAAAAGCATTGAATCGTTGTGATTTAGCTGATTTTTGAAAGATTTTACCACGGTTATTTACCAAAAACATAGAGTGTACGTTACCATGGCAACCACTAATATTTTCCACCCAAAATTACTTTTTGAGCAGCATTCATGTATTGCTTCTACTAGGCCAATTATAGATAAAATCTGAAACCTGCATGTATTGCACTTTGTCTGGTTTTTAAAAAGAGCTGTACTTAACTGTTAAATTTGTAATAATGCACCGACATTTACCTTAACTATACATGCAGCCGTGTGATATTCTATGTAAAATTGTTGTGACTCTACACGATATATCGGTATAAATCGCAAATAGTTGTTTCAGTGTCGAGATGAACTGTGCATCTTTAACATTCATGGCCATTCTTTTAATCAGAGATTTTGTTTTCTGTTTAGAAGCAATCGTTGAAATTCCCATGGATTTTTTGAAATACTAGACTAGATTACATTCATTAGTGGGAATCTAATGTATTTGATTAATATTCGCAATACTGCTCGCTTAGTCATCATGTTTTTGATGTTATATTTGTTATTCTCATCGGCTTTTGTCTAATGCTTAGTCCGTTTCTGTGTGTGTTACATTTTAATTCTGTGTCGTTGTTCTCCTATTATATCTAATGCGTTTCCCTCTGTTAAGTTTGTTACCCCGATTTTGTTTTTTTCCATGGATTTATGAGTTTTGAACAGCAGTATACTACTGTCCTTTACCTACACACTCTAAACGAATACTATGAGTCAATCATAATTGGTTCAGAGCAGCACACCATTACGCAAACAATTGGCTCCAAGAGGATCCTATCAAATTTATCCAATGCAGAACCAACGATGTCGAGTCAATCATTTCAATGGCAAATCCTTCTGCTGTCACTGTTATGACTCCAATTATGACAAAATCGTCATTTTCTGGAGCTCTACATGCTTGCAAAATAGCGAGCTGACTCAACTGACGATCAATACCAGGGATCGGCAGAGGAAACGAAGGAGCGTAGAAACAGCAAGAACATGCTGGTGCCCGATACAGGAGCCGAAGCTAACAACTCCCAAACATGCAAATACTCCATCAAAGAGGAGTAATGACTTGGATGGCGTTATTTACCAATTAAACTGACTGTCGGTAGTCGACAATGGGGAAAAAAGTTTGTAGGCTCTTTGATTGCCTGGCCGATTTTGCATTGGGGTACGCTCGCAGGGTAAACATAGAGCGAAATCCAGTAACGATCAACACAGCGTTAAAACAATTAAAAAACTTAAATGGCGATACATTGATAAAATATTCCCAATTATGCCAATCGGCAAATCTTTTTTGTTAATGTCGCAGTATCGCCGACCGATAAAGGGAATATGGGCAGTCCTTATGTAAATGAGGTGAGTAAACACGTTCAAATTGTCACAAAACTATGTGATGTGATGATTTCAATTAATCAGCAAAACGTTGGATTGGCTTATCAATATAACCTTCGTCCTTCTGATTAATATGAACCTGGACGACTACCAGATCCATGGAAGATCACCTAATCAATATGCACGTAGAAGATCCCCTGAACAATATAAAAGCTGTATATCGCCAGATAGAAATACATCCAAGTTTAATACACATCGACAAACATCACCCCCTTCAAGCTAGAGACCATATAGTCCTTAAGGACAACAGTCAGCATCTCCACGGACAAAAATCTTGGTTATTTTAGGCAACGTTCACCTTCACCTGGACACAGAGCAAATTAAAGCGTACCCTTACAACGGAGTCTTTACACAACAATGAGTCGGGCCAGCAGGCCAACACTCGGCTCCCAAGTCTTTTTGCAACACAACATCACCTAATGACAAAACCGAACAGTGGTCTAGGTCCTCGTCCGATATGTCATCAAACGAACCATTTAAAATGCCTATCAGTACGAGACATTCTATATGACCACAATTTTAGCATGATTATGGACACTGCTGCAATGATAACATCAGTGAATTGCAAAATTAATTCTAGAAGATATTGACGATTCGGATACCGAAACGCTTCGTGGTTTGGGTAAACTGGGGGTTGATATGAATATTATAAATAACACCTCTCTCTACATTGATAGAGTAAAAATACAATGGGATGTGTGAAAGGTGCCGTTAACGGACGATGTCATACATGGGCTAGATATTTTGGACACAATGGAGGCAAAGAAACATCAGATTACTCCCACACTCACCATCAACAACACTGTGATAAAGACGGCATTTGTTAACAGAGGAGGTGATATTTCAACTCAGCAAGTTCCGCCAAACACTGTAATGACTGTTACCATTCAAATTAATAAAAGAACCGACAAGTGGTTCATTTTAGAACAATGACACGTTACGTATTGCTCTCGCGCATAGTTGAAAAAGAAAGTAGTTGTCCTTAACAATTTCCAATAATAGCAATCATTATATCCGCCTAAAGAAAGGTACACACATTGGTTACATATAATAATCTGACTATATGGTTGGTACGAGAGATGAAAACTCGTAAGACATGGTATTGCAGAGACACAAGACAAGGTGCCCTCGACACTGTCTCAAAGTTCACACAAGTACATTTTAAACATGCCACCACATTTAACCAACCTATAGCAACGGTCAATTGGCTTAATTCAACCTATTCCATTTCAACTGAAATCTAGTACAGAACAATTACAATAATATGTTACATATTGATTAACATTTTGATTTTCACTATTTCTTTTTTTTAATATGCAGCCATATTTTCAAATGTGTGCTTTCTAAAAATAACCAAACTGTTTTATCTATATTTTGAAATGCATTGAAAATAAATTCAAGAACATAAAGACTTTATAAAAAACATTACTTTTATATCCGAAATTATAAGGAAGCTCACAAGGAAAATCTACATAAAGAAGACTTTCTTAATATTACTCATTTTGACTACCCAAAATTACTAGTGTAAAACCATTCAAACGGGAAAACCAACGGTCTATTCTATATAAAAAACAGGAAACGAGAAACACGTATTAGTTTCATAAACAAACGACAACTACTGTACATCAGATTCCTGACTGAAATGTGGCGTAATGTTTGTGCCTTTTCGCCATCGTATGTGACGTCATTTTAAAATTTATAATTTACTGCGTTTAGGCCTGAACTGAGTCGGGTGTGTCTATTCTGTGTTGGTCTTAGCATTATGTATTCGGGTTTACTTTTCAGCAATTAGTTAATACTTCAGTTTCATTATGTACATCTCTTGCATATTCATTTGATAAAATTTACTGTTTACAATAGCATTAATTGTTCTAAATAATAAGGATGTTCTTATCCCAAGCATAAAAACTACGCCGTATTTGGCACAACCTTTTTCAACTTTTGATCTTCAGTGCTGTACAACTTTGTACTTTTTTTCACTTTCGATCTTGTATATCTGGGCGTCACTGGTGCGTCTTGTGTTCACGAAGCGCGTTTTTGACGTATTGAATTTTAAACCTGATTCTTTTTGTTATCTATTAATCATGTGTTTCTTTGTCTAATATGTTCTCCTATTTATTTGTATTGTATTCCTGTAATATAATGTTGTCATTTCAATGTTATATTTAACTTTGCCATTAAAGTGCGAGGTTTGGCAAGCCACAAAACCAGGTTCAACCCACCATTTTTATTCCCCTTTAAAAATGTCCTGTACCAAGTCAGGAAGATGGCCATTGTCATATTATTGTTCGTTTCTGTGTGTGTTCCATTTTAATGTTGTGTCGTTTGTTTTCTCTTACTTTTGAGATATTAAGATAAGACGTGGCCCAGTACTTGTTTATCCCAAATTCATGTATTTTGTTTAGATGTTATATTTGTTATTCTCGTGGGATTTTGTCTGATGCTTGGTCCGTTTCTGTGTGTGTTGCGTTTTGGTTTTGTGTCGTTGTTCTCCTCTTATATTTAATGCGTTTCCCTCGGTTTAAGTTTGTTACCACGATTTTGATTTTATCCATGGATTTATGAGTTTTGAACAGAGGTATACTACTGTTGCCTTTATTTAGGACAGGTGTAAATATTTGCAGCGGGATGAAACGTTTTAATAGTACCAAACCTTCTCCTTTTTTCCGAAACAATAGCATAACATCACAATAATAGTACACATATTTTTACTGTGGTGATAACATTTTCACGAGGATGCGTTATATCATTTTTAAAGAAATATCATGATGCGGTTGATTAAAATGGCCATACAGAAGTATGAAGTAAGGATCTTTATTATCAGATCGCTGATAAATAATCCTTTACGCAAAGTAAATTGTAACCGTTAATTGGTACTATTTACTAAATAATTCTTGTTTATAATTGTTTGAGAAATAGATATAGGAAGATGTGGTGTGCGTACCAATGAGGCAATTATCCATTCAAATAACAATTTATAAAAACTAAACCATTATAGAAAATGTTTGAATGATAAAATTGAGAACGGAAATGGGGAATGCATCAAAGAGACAACAACCCGACCATAGCAAAAACAACAGCAGATGATGCATTTTAAAATATTATCTCGTATCATCGTCATATACAACGAGTGTTAAATTTCATGCTCATTTCCAAAAGTCTAAACAATAAAGTTTCCATTCATACAAGTAAACTAACATATCATATATTATATTATTCAAATCCGTCAAATATCAACCAGGCAAACTAATACAAATACCGAAAACACATGAATCATGAATTTACCGGAAATATGTCCCAAGCAAACATAAGATATTGAGTTGCTTTAAACAGAGGGGTTACGATAGTGAAGGCTTTAAACAGAGGGGTTACGATAGTGAAGGCTTTAAATAGAGGGGTTACGATAGTAAAGGCTTTTTAATAGAGGGGTTACGATAGTGAAGGCTTTAAACAGAGGGGTTACTATAGTGAAGGCTTTAAATAGAGGGGTTACGATAGTAAAGGCTTTAAACAGAGGGGTTACGATAGTAAAGGCTTTAAACAGAGGGGTTACGATAGTGAAGGCTTTAAACAGAGGGGTTACGATAGTGAAGGCTTTAAATAGAGGGGTTACGATAGTAAAGGCTTTAAATAGAGGGGTTACGATAGTGAAGGCTTTAAACAGAGGGGTTACGATAGTGAAGGCTTTAAATAGAGGGGTTACGATAGTAAAGGCTTTAAACAGAGGGGTTACGATAGTAAAGGCTTTAAACAGAGGGGTTACGATAGTAAAGGCTTTAAACAGAGGGGTTACGATAGTGAAGGCTTTAAATAGAGGGGTTACAATAGTGAAGGCTTAAAATAGAGGGGTTACGATAGTAAAGGCTTTAAACACAGGGGTTACGATAGTAAAGGCTTTAAATAGAGGGGTTACGATAGTGATTATTTGTCCATCTTCAAAAGATTAGATACGAGTTTTTCGTATTAATTAGATGAAGGAAGATGTGATATGAGTTCCAATGAAACCCAAGTCACAATTTATAAACTTAAGGTAAATCATTTAAGGTCAAAATTCGGTCTTCAACATGAAGGTGTGCATTAAACCAAACAGGAAACTTAACAATATACAAAGGGCCCCAACAATGAAACGTGTTAAGCTATATAAACGGGAAAATCAATGGTTTAATTCATTTAAAAATGAGAAAGAAAAACGCGTCAAAACCACATCAACAAACGCTACCACCAAACACCAGATACTTGTCTTATGACAGGTGCATACAGATGTAGTGGTTTTAGCCGTTTTAATATGAACTACCGTTCATCCTGCTCTTGAACAAAAGTGTTACATCACAACATGGAAAGACACATTACAAAATGTCAAATGTAATGGCCTTACTCAATTAAAGAACATATTACTAGTAACACAAGTGAACACTAATCGAACAAATTTGGTGTATGATACAATGTTAATACCTATTTTAAAAAATATACAATTCTAGCTGTTTGAATTGTTGTTTGTGTGTAAAATTAGTTAAACAGCTCTCGTTGATGAGCTTTTTGTCTTTTAATTGCCGAAGTTTTTATTTTCATTTTCCTCTAGTGTGTTTCCTATAAAGAAGCTTTATAAACCAAGAGTTTCGTTTTAGTTTACGTTACGTTTAATGAATGCAATTGAAAGCATTGCAGTTGCAATTATGGCTTAATTTCTCCTTTTAGAATATCAGTGTCAACATAAACTACGAATATATGCTATCGTTGCGGCCACAATTCTTAGATTTGCTTCTCAATTATGGTGGTACATAACACTACGGGGATATAACTTTCTAGAAACAGCTGAATCTTTTAACAACGTTCTAATAATAATGAAACATTAAGCTTCTCGATGATGAATATTAATGTTTGTTCAATTTCAAAGAAATTTTTCATAGAAAGTGTGTGCTACTGTGGTCGACGTTTGATCCCCGGGGTATCATCAGCTCAGTATTCATCTATTCGATGTTGACAAAAATATCAATTATAAGGTCGCTTTTATAAATTTCCAGTTTACCAAATTATGAACTTTCCGAACTACTAAGGATTTTTGTTTATTCCAGGCATAGGTTACCTTACCGGTATTTGGTATAATGCTTTGGAATTTTGGATCCTCAATGCTCCTCAACTTTGAACTTCTTTAGCTTTTTTGTCTTCTTTTCTAAACGTCAGAGACGAGTATTATGTAGACGAAACGCGCGTCTAGCGTTGTAAATTAGAATCATATTCAAAACAGTATGGTCCTGGCCATTGATTGACGACCTACATTATCCCATTGACTGGGACAGATTATGTGAACGTTTGTCGGTAACAATCACTGCTCACTATGTACTTGTTAAAGACACTGAATCTGTGGGGTCACCAAAGGTTCTCAACACCTAAAAAAAGCAATTCGAAAAACGAATCCGGAATAATACGATGTGTTGATTTATATCAATAATATAAATCAAAACATAAAGGTTATTCCTGAATCATTTTTCGAATTATTTTATTATTAAAGACGTTAAGAACCTTTGGTGACCCCACAGTTTAAATTCTATAATAAGTAAGAAGTGAGCAATGGTTGTTACAGACAAACGTTCACCTAATCTGTCCCAGTCAATGGGATAATTTAGGTCGTCAATCAATGGCCAGGACCACACTGTTTTGAATATGATTCTATAAGTCTGGTGACTTTATAACTATCAAGCTTTTCGAATTTTGTTCTTATATTTGACAAAGTGGCAAAGTAAATATTTTGTCCAAATATTATGAAAATTAAACGAGTCACATTGATTTAAATCAAGGTGTTTGGTATCAAGCCGAAATCGACGTACTATTTAAACACTCATATGTGTAACCATGACATGACCATACCAACCAATTGTCATAGTAGAAAAGAAACTGATCACTTCTATCTTACCCCAGGAGTAGGTTACCTTAGCCGTATTTGGCACAACTTTTTGGAATTTTTGGTCCTCAATGCTCTTCAACGTTGTATATGTTTTGGCTTTTTCACTATTTTGATCTGAGCGTCACTGATGAGTCTTATGTAGACGAAACGCGCGTCTGGCGTAAGAAATTATAATCCTGGTACTTTTGATAACTACAAACTATAATTGATTGTTTTTGGTATTGTTTATTTTGCATTGGGATATTTCATTTCTATTTTATTTTTCAAGAAAGGAAAAATCTGCTTCAACGATTTTATTACATCAAGTACTGCAATGGCATACATCCTCTCTACGGACAAACTCTCTGAAAAGACAATACTATAAATTAACAGACACATAAAAATAACTACTATCTGATTTAAAAATGATATGTTTAAATTGTATAAATTGAAAAATATTTGTCAACAAGTGATTCTGTGTGCTATTGGTCACTAATAATATCCCCGCCTGTCAATCAATAATGCTGTAAATATTTTACTTTTTGTGGTTTGAAATCAGCAAGTTGCATAAACCTAAGATGAGCACAGGATTGATTTCAAATTTGATTTTTTTTTATCAATTTTTTGAAAAAAAATCGATTCCCTTAATCAAAGACAAGATAGTTACTCTTGAAATCGGTGAGTAATCAACGATTATTGACCTCGTTAGGCAAATATGTCATTTTGCACATAGGTGTTAATAATGTAATATTTAAAACAGAGAATCAATACAAAGGAGGTTAAGCAAATTTTAAAAATTGTAATGTAATAATGCTGGATTTTGATTGGATGATAAACATAGTATTTTTCACTTATTTCCTATATATTGAGAGATTTTTTCTCTGTTGGTGTATTTTTAACTAAAGGCTCTAAAGAGCCTGTGTCGCTCACCTTGGTCTATGCGAATATTAAACAAAGGATGCAGATGGATTCATGACAAAATTGTGTTTTGGTGATGGTGATGTGTTTGTACATCTTACTTTACTGAACATTCTTGCTGCTTACAATTATCTATATCTATAATGAACTTGGCCCAATAGTTTCAGAGGAGAAGATTTTTGTAGAAGATTACTAAAATTTACAAAAATGGTTAAATATTGACTATAAAGGGCAATAACTCCTAAAGGGGGCAACTGACCATTTCGTCATGTTGACTTATTTGTAGATCTTACTTTGCCGACATTTATTGCTTTTTACAGTTTATCTCTATCTATAATAATATTCAAGATAATAACCAAAAACAGCAAAATTTCCTGAAAATTACCAATTCAGGGGTAGCAACCAAACAACGGGTTGTCTGATTCATCTGATAATTTCAGGGCACATAGATTTTGACCTGATAAACAATTTTACCCCGTCAGATTTGCTCTAAATGCTTTGGTTTTTGAAAAATAAGCCAAAAACTGCACGTTACCCCTCACGTTCTATTTTTAGCCATGGCGGCCATCTTGTGTGGTTGGCCGGGTCATCGGACACATTTTTAAAACTTGATACTCCAATGATGATTGTGGCCAATTGACTCAGTATTTTAATGAGAAAATATTTTTACACTTCCTAAATTTAAGTGACGAAATTGATTTGAAAAACTTTCGTCAATGAGAAAACTCTTTCGTAAATTACGAAAGTGACGAGCGCTGGCAGTGAATTGAGAATGGTAAAGGGGTATGTGTCAAATAGAATACATTCCGATCAAAGAGTAGACAACAGCCGACGGCCATTAATCAGTGTTAAGTTAACATTCCGTTAAAGTGGATACAAAGAACATTTGGTAGAATTGAAATAATTGTATCATGCTTACAAGTGGCATCTGTCAAAAATACCAGTATCGAAGAAAATCATTTTTCCTTTAACGAACGGCTTTAGAAATTTGCTCTTAACCAGGTTTATTTTGCAAATACCACCTATACGAATGAAAGTACCAATACATTGTTTTTAAACAAAACATAATATACTAGTATCAAATACCAGGCGGTTGTAACCTATCTGTGACATGTACTGAAGCTTTCATTATGAATGAGGATGTTGCAGTTATATATTAATAGTTTGAAGGAAATTTAACATATTTACTTTTAAAGGCTAAACGAAGGAATATACTTACTCGTTGATACTCGCATATGTAACGAAAAGAATAAACTTTGTTCCAATTAATCCAAGACCACAAACGTTGACCAATTACATAGTGTATCGTCACATAGACATCGCCAGCATTAGATCCAAAATGAAATGAACCAAATATTTGTTACGTATTGAAACAAGCAAGAAGAACAATTCCAAGTGACAGACAATCTTGTGCAACCCTCTTTTTAAATTTAAAAAAACCCAGCTTCAATGTATAGTCTGCCTCGTCTTGTGGAAGATCTATCTGCTGCTAGTTTAGTATTCTCATAAATAAATTGTTCCTTACTGTTATTTTAGAGGCACTGTTATATTCGAATATTTTTTCCACAATAGTTGGAAGAATATATCTGTCCACAATAGGTACCGATATCTATTCAAGTGTCATTAAACCCGATTCTTTCTCCAATAACTTTCTGTCGAATTTCAAAAAGAATAATTTTTACATGGAAATAACGTCAAGTCATTTGTTGAATTTCAAATGATTAGGACGTTTTCAACCAATCAAGACGCTTTGGTGTACACTTTTGAAAATATTACCAAGAATGCATTAGAATCTAAAACGGCATATTAAATGATAATATAGATAATATATGATTTGCTATGTTTAACCTCAAATAATTCTTATTTGAAAAAGTATTCTGGAATGTAATGTCAATGAACGGTACCTATCTAATTTAAATAATATAAAAAAGAGATGTGGTATGATTGCCAATAACACTGTCCACAAGAGACTAAAATGACACGGACATTAACAACTATAGGTCACCGTAAGGCCCTCAACAATGAGCAAGGCCCATACCACATAGTGTATTTGAAAGCGACACATCGACAGATTTAACTATTTGGACAGCAGCGTTAATGCTGCAATTGATTGTACTAATCTTTTTCCATACCATTTATTGAATTAAATCATATTAAGATTGTATAAAATAACAACATGCGAAATATGCAAAACCGATTGAATTTCAACCTATTAAGTCGAAAAAAACGTTGTTGCTGGTCAGTTTGAACAAAGGTTCCGTTCTTAAGGACCGTACTTTGACCTATAATGGTTTACTTTTACAAATTTTAACATGGATGGAGAGTTGTGTCTCATTGGCACTCATACTACATCTTCTTATATATGTTAGCGGCAATAAGTGAAATTAGGCATTAAGCTTACATCCTAGGCAATAAGCTAATGCCTAGGCAGTAAGTCTATTGCCTAAATGATGTTAGGCATTAGTCTTAAATCCTAGGATTTAAGCTTAAATCCTGAAAAATGTGTGCAGGCATTAAGCTTAATGCCTAAAATGTAAATGCGAGTAAATAAAAGACATTATGATAACTCTGTGTCCTGTTTATTGAACCTGTCCTAAGATTAGTCCTATAAGATATTTTTAGGATAGAAAATATGATCTAGTTAGGATTGACTTACGACATATCTCAGCATGCTGCACATTGAAGCTATCTTAGGATTATATTAGCTGGGATATCTGAAGTATTGGCGTAAAAGAAAATAGCAAATGAAAAACATGAAATATTGTATCAAATTCAACCAAAAACTTTAATTCATAAACCGATTTATCATTAGAAAATAATTATTAGTTTTAACAGAAAGGTTATAAATAATTTTCATATTATAATTGTAGATCCAAACTCTTTGAAACAAAATATAAGTAAAAAAATATATAACTACGTTTTATATTACTAGAATTGAACTAAATAATTGTAGATAGTTGAAGTTAAATATATAATCGGTAAAATCATTTTATGCTTTTAGGGACCTGAATTTGAAGCGTCACAGTTTCATACTTTAAAGTTCGTAGGAAAATCTCGTGCATCTATCATATCAATACTGAAACTTCAACTATTTTATTTATTACTGCAAATAACATACGTTTGAAAATAAGCAGAAGAAAAAAAATGAATTTCACCGATTTTAACGATGCAAAAGTACAGGGTCCAGTGTCATTCTAAATATAAAAAAGAAGATGGGGCATGATTACCAATATGACAAATCTCCACAAGAGACCAGAAATAAATTCACTAATAAAATATGTTATTTGTATATTAAAATGCTTCAATTAATAATTTAGAAATATCAAAACTTGATAGAAATTTGTGTTAAAAAAATCATTTTGTTATCCCAAATTTTGGAACTATTAACAAATACAATCTACTTATCAAAAAAAAAAATGGAAAATGGTGTGATAAAAAGTCATATCTTAATTTGGTCTACTTTTGACCCGTTCAAACTGAATGAACAGACTAAGGAAGTTTTGTTTATACAGATTAGACCATTGGTTTTCCCATTTGAATGGTTTTACACTAGTAATTTTGGGGCCCTTTATAGCTTGTTGTTCGGTGTGAGCCAAGGCTCCGTGTTGTAGGCCGTACTTTAACCTATAATGGTTTAATTTTTAAATTGTTATTTGGATGGAGAGTTGTCTCATTGGCACTCACACCACATCTTCCTATATCTATGTACAATTTTTTTAAATAAATATAATTAAAATCATTCTATAGAATCTCCCCCTTTTTTCAATTGGATACAATTACTTTTTAAAGTCTTTTTGATACCTAGTAAAACCACACAAACATGAAAAAAGTATGAGTTAATTCTGTTTTTCAACTGCTTAAATTTGAAGATCTGTCAAAGGAATGTATATTTATAAACGACTCTATATCAAGAATAAATCACACAATATGCATAAGTTCCAGAGTTTACTTATTGCCTAAAATTATGTTCGGCAATAGGATGAATAATCATCATCAGATTTCAGGCAATAAGCTTAATGCCTGAAAATTTCAGGCAATAACTTAATGCCTAGGCGTTAGTTTATTGCCTAGGATTTAAGCTTAATGCCTAATTTTACTTATTGCCGCTAACATATACATTGACAACGCCATGAAAAAAATAATTAACTAAAAGAAAACAGCAGTAAACGAAACACAATATTTAAAGACTAGCGGTGATATCAAGTGCTTTGGAAGTGTAAGAACATTCAGCACAAATAGTGCTCACCGTCGGGTTGTGAATGTAAGAACATTATCAGTAGATAACATTCGAAAAAAAAAACCTACTTGTATTTGTTTTCATCCCTTTATCTAGTTACAAAGTACCTAATGTAAAAATGCTGATCTTTATTAGTCTATTAACTTTGTTTATACCTTTTGTATACACATCTTTTGTTTGTTACATGTACTGTTCTACATTTATTCTTTTTTGTGTCGTATGTTTACTGTCTCATCAACGTATCGTTTATATAATGCTAATGAATTATCCAAAATAAGTCAAATTTACCTGATCCAAATGGGAGAAGATCTTTTGAAAATGGACCATTTTCTTTGTAAAATGTATAGGTCCCATCTCCGTCTCTGTCATTTGCACCAGTCCATAAAATAATTGAATTTGCTGTAAAAAGAATTAAATGTAAAATTAAAAAATCAGTAGAATAAAAATACAGTATGAACATAAATATCAACTCAAATGAATTAAAAAAAAAGACCTCACAACTTGAAACAATTTATTACTTAGCGAAACTGATTGGAAACAACTCCCGTATTCTTGGCTAGAATTGTTCAAAGAAACAAGATAAATTGATACTGTTGAGGTTTAAGGGAACAAAAAGAATAAGTTCAAACGATGTTAACTGTTATGGTGCGTAATCGTTCTGGTACAAATCTAAAAAAAACGTTTGCCGATATAAGAATTAGTTTAGTAAATATAGAATATATATATATATAAAATGAACATATCAAATGTGATTTTTTATCATTTACTAAGTTAAATGTGTATATAAAGTCGCCTTCGTAGCTCATTAAATTACCGTTTTTTGACATCCGGGTGGAAATACACAATTGTTTCTACGCCATGTTCAATGTAGAGAACAACGTACCGAATCTACACAATCAAAGACTAGGTATTTTCTTGAGTGAGTTTATTAAAGCAAGAAAGTGTTTTTTTGTTCGCTGCTCTTTCCTTTACTTATCTATCTAACATTTTGTTCGCTGCTCTTTCCTTTATTTATTTGTCTAATATTTTGTTCGCTGCTCTTTCCTTTACTTATCTATCTAACAATGCACCTCAAATACTTGGAAGGACGTCGTTTTGTAACTTGACTATTTCGTACCTCTGCAACTTCTTATCGAAATTATCATTGAGTACCCATGTTCAATATTGGCCGTTTCAGAATCTTAAGCATCATGGGTAAGTTCATTGTTCGTACTCCAAAGTGAAAACGACTTACGTCATTGGTTAAATTTCCATTGTTTATAACGTTTTAAACCAATCAAAACGCTTTGGTGTACGCTTTTGAAAATATTACCCAGGATGCATAAGATTCTGAAACGGCGAATTATGTAGTATCTCATAGGTAAATAAATGTAAATTTTTGCTTATCATATATATTTTTAAATTAATGACATTGTGTTCGAACATCGTTAATTGACGAAAACTGAAAAAGGGAAGGATTGTCCATACTACCCAATTGTAAGTTTTGAAATGCTTTTATATTTAATGTTTTAATACTGTTACATTTATCGAAATATATTTGAGATCATTTTGATTTGAAATAAAAATATATTTAACACAGATGAAATATTTCTAAGCATTATAACATTTCTAAAGAGTTATAATTGGTTGAATTAGGCAATACATAGAAACTTTGATATAATTTTTCATCTAAACAAAATTATTGTATATTCTCAACTTACGAAGAATAAATTCCTGGTAAACATAATTGGCTTCTTTTTCCGTGTTCGGTCTCCACAGGTAGGCACCTGGTGTTCTGGCACAAATCGACTGCAATTAATTAGTAAGATTACATTCATATTCTTTTGTACATTTCGTTCAATGAATTTGTTTGTTTATAGTACTGTGGTTTCATTAATGTTTGTTGAATACCAAGTTTTGTTGATTTCGTGGGAACAGATGAACCACGAAATAAAATATTAACCAATGACACATTTTTAATAGACTTTATGATGACGTCAGCAAAAAATCCAAACTCAAGGTTTTTTTTGTATGAAAATTGTCTTTTTATCCAAAATTAACCAGACCTTTATCAACGAACTGTATAAATTAAACATAGAAACAACACCAATACCATGATCATTAAAAAGTAATAAAATCGGGTTTGAAATTCATCGTTCTTCGTATCATAAATCTGGTTATCTTTCGTTATACTTATAATGCAATGATAACGTAGTAAATTACCCAATTCAGGGAATAAAACAGACTTCTATAGTCTCACTTGATAAAAACAACAAAGATACCTTTATTGTAATCTCTTATTAGTTTTATTTTCTGCCTACAGATTAATAGTGATTTATAAACAGTCTCACCCGAGCTACCTCCCACGGTTTTCTGTCGTCACCATATAAATAACAACTAGTACTATTGTTTTCGTTTGGTAACAGCCTGTAACCCTCTGGGCAAGTTTCTGGAACACATTGCGGTTTTAAAACTGAAAAAAAAAACCATATGGATTGAATTTAATCCAAAGTTGCGATTAAAACACAAAAAGAAAAAGCGATGACATATAGAAAATAACGTAATGAATGAACCGCCATGATCAAATACACAACGCCATTATCATGATTATAACATAAACGGTACAAATGTATTTGCACCAGATTCGCAATTCGATAGTTAATGTCTCGTCAGAGATGTTCAATTCAAATAAAGACAACAGTAGTATACAACTATAAATGAAAACATAAAACTTATTTAAAACATGAAGAGCTGTGAACCAAATATGGGGAAAAGAAAGTATAATAAAAGCCGGACAAAGAACTGGAGCTTTGCATGCGGTAAATATATTCATTCATTGTGAATAATACGAATATTCATGCTATATGTATATAGAAGATTCAGTTATTTCTTTGATTAAGAAGATTTGGAATGATTGCAAATGAAACAACTCTTCAAAATAAACCACATTGTTGTGTATGAACATTTTTATCTTAAACAGCAGTTAATTATAGCAAAAAAATAACATTGAACATGGGGAAGAAAAAGAAAAAAAAGAAAAAAGAACAAAGGAAATATAAACAACAAAAAAGAATAGAAGAACAAAAGAAAAACGAAAAGGAAAAAAAAGAAGAAAGGCCTATACTTACATTACAAGTAAATATCAAATTCATTTTAAAAGGGAACGTACTGTGTAAAGTGCACAATTATAAAATGTGTTACTGTAAATTTAGAAATAAGTAAGTGTATACATTTTTATGATTGTATTATTTTAGACTAAATGTTCGTTGACATTTATTATCGTGGTTTTGCGTAAGTCTGTATTCAATCTTATATAAGATCGGTCATTCTTTGAAATTTTAATTGAGTAGTATTCAACGCATAATAATGATTTTCAGAGTATGTTAAAACTACATGTACAGCTGACGTAATGCATTTTTTCTTTATTTATTGTTTATGAATAGTCGTTTTTTATTGAAAGTAAGTCGACATTCATTTATGAATATAAAAATGATTGCAAAATAATCACATGTAAACATATAAACGTGCTTACCAAGTGTGGACTATGCAGACGTAAAGCCAAAACATAAAGAAAATCAGAAAAAAAAATCTGAAAATTGTAACAAAAAAATATTCAAGGACACAGCTGAAACAACTTTCATTTTTTTTTTTTCTTTGACTGGAACATCACAAATGTGATATTATAAGTATAAACATGTCATACTTAGATTTTTTGTTTTTGTTGAGCACAAAATATTTCAGGAAAGGGAATGAATAACTGTTCCATGTTTCTTTTTTCCCCAAAAAATAACTATCTCTGTCTATTTAATTTTTGCATGTCATTCGATGCTTAATTTATTTGTTTACTTACATTTGCAACATGGTCGTTCATTGCAGCATTTTCCGGTATACGTCCATTCAGACCCGAATGTCTGATTACATGGAACACCTTTTTTTCCACAGGTACCGTTGGAGGCGTTGCATATTCCAGAAAGAACTGAATTGTACAGTAATCCGATACACTATAGCATGATTTACTTTGATATATACATTAACATTACACAATAGGAATATAGATATAAAGTCATTTTTTATTTCTCAAATTCATTAACCATGTTAAATATAGGACACAAAGAAGAATTTTGTTAATTCTTAGAAAAACATGTACATTTATATTGTAGTTGCGTTATTATTTCTCATAAATAGAATTTACTAAATTTGCTCGAGATGCTTGGTACACTGCTTAGAAGGTTTACAAATAGTTCTTCCTAAATGCAGATGTTTTTATTGTTCTTATGTTAACCTAGGAAAGTAGTGTTGGACAGTTTTGCACAGCTCTGTAGCTCACCAAAGTACTGATATTATCGTAATAACTGGACGGGATTAACTCCAAATTACTATAAAAACAAATGGTTGATAATTGTGGTGACACGATTGAATAATTGTAACATAAAAAGGTTATAATAGTTATCAAAAGTACCAGGATTATAATTTCATACGCCAGACGCGCGTTTCGTCTACATAAGACTCATCAGTGACGCTCAGATCAAAATAGTTTGTCTCATTTGAATCTCGTATGCAGAACGTTTGATCAGAGTGAAATGATCGTTACTTTTTATATTATGAGAAAGTCTAGCAGGTTAATCTTTAATCTTATCTACATTATTTTAAAGACAAAGAATACTTACTGCCTCCATTTGACACACCAATTGTGCAAAAGATAAAAACAATCAAACAACAATACTTCATCATAATTCTGAAATGAAAACTCGTCTATATGAATCTTATATTCCGAGTAATTTAGAAATAAACTAATTATCGATACAGGATTGCAGTTTATATTTGCATCAGACGCGCGTTTCGTCTACGGATATGGCATTATGAAGAAAGAACCGTTAACTTGTAGTAAGTGCAGTGAGCATGTAAGCATAAAATGCTATATTTTGATGGCTGATTTCAAGTTCCAAAAACATGTAACAGTTGTTAAACCAAATTTCTTATTTACCAATAGAAGAGTTTGGATGATGCATGCAAGCACTTTTAGCTTGTAAGTATTAAAGTGGTTTACAGGTTTTTTTCAAAGTATTTTGGTAGCGAGTATCATTTTTCGTGTGTAAAAATCGGAAGTGGGTAATCAAACTGTCAAAAATAAAAGTTTTCGAAGTTATTTGTGTAAGGGATTCGTTTTGATTTTTTGGTTTCAAATTTTATTCTTTGTGTTTTCTATTTTAAATGCCATTGCTGTAAGAATTACAGTGACTGTCATATTTATCAAAAACGTGTTTGAAATTCAACATTTTATATTCAGTCCAGTTTAAGGTTAAAGAAACATCCGAAAATTTACCAATTTGGTACGACTTCTTGTTAAATAAAACGTAATTACTTGTCTCTTATTATCTAATATGAAGAAAAGTTTGTGTTGTGCAATATCAACATATAAACTTCAGAGAAGTTGTTCTGTAACAGAAATATAACAGAACCCGAATAGTGCTTGACAATGGACTAGCTAGTTCAGAATATATATTTGTTACTAGGCAGTAAACAACAAAGCCATATGTCGTAGGCTAACGTAGCTGATTTTATATTTCAGTACTCTTAAATATGACTTAATCATCGCTTTAAAACGATTTTTCATCGCTAGTAAAGTTTGTATTTTTATTCTTACACACTTGACGTTTTGCTGACTGAAATTTGTCTGATGGAATAATCTGTTAAAGTGAAACCTGTTTAAACCGAAACTGTTCGTAATTTAAGATTTTGTTCGGTTTTGGCCGATGGTCGGTTTTATCAGATTCACAACGCGGTGTTTAATTTATACTGCAGGTTTTAGGTTTAAACATGATTCGGTTTAACCAGTTTCCCCTTTATTACCTTTCATGATCAAATTGTATTGAAAAAAATAAATAACTTGAATATTGTTTGTACGAAAATAATTGAAAACTTACCGCAATGTGAAATAGCAGAGTCGGAGATAGAAAGATGATTTTTGAAATACAGTGGCTACTTAAACAGTAAGTTAAATAAAATTGCGTGGTGAATAATCTGCGTGGTTTAAAACATCGATTAGTTACACATGTTGTTTTCTGTCTCAATACTGAATGAATAAGCAAATATTGTTAAACGTGTTACTAGCTTTAACTGTCACCAAAATATTTTCTATTACTTATGGATATTGTTATTTAATCAGAAAATAGTAAATGACCACATTATTGATATTCATGTCAACACCGAAGTGTTGACTACTGGGCTGGTGATACCCTCGTGGACGAAACGTCCACCAGCAGTGGCATCGACCCAGTGGTGTAAATAGTTATCAAAGGTACCAGGATTATAATTAAAGTCATTTATAGTCAAGAAATCTATACATTTTTGTTTCAATGTGTTTCAGACCAAAAAGATTAAAACTAAATTCTGTCGAGGATATATCTTAATACCAAAGATGTCTGATGCTGTGTTCCGTACTTTCTTGATCAATATTATACATTTATTCCCTGTGTCTTTTGAAATTTTTGTTTGATTTTACGTTGGAAAAAAAAATGAATGAATATGATAAATACTTATAATGATTTTTGATATGATCGCTATTGAAAAAAAAGTTTAAGACGTTATGTACCTTAAACGCGCGTAACGCGTCCCAATGAAGTCCCAACGTTTCAGAGGGGAATATGATATTCAGAGGTAAAGCAACATGAAGTTTTGTTCAATGAAATTTCGAAAAATCTCAACCAATCAAAAGTTGACTAAACTTTCAATATATATAGTGAAATAAAATAACTTATTCGAACATTGATATGACAGTTGATTTACAGAAGTTTTTAAAAGGTGGTACCTAACACTACAGGGAGATAACTTTGTAAATTCAGTTAAACGTTTTAATTACGGTGTGTTGTAAAAGAAATAACAAGCTTCTCAATGATCAAAACTGATGGTTGTCAAATTGCTATATAACCAGTGAAATTTTCTGACAAAACGGTTGGTTAAAAATTTTTGAAACTTTTATATTTTTGTACAAGGATCAAAGTAAGTACTTTGGCAAAATTTTATGAAAATTAAACGAGCCAAATTAATTTTAGTGAAAGTGTTGGGTACCACCTTAATAAATTTTTGATTAAAAAAAAATGTCTGATATATACGGTTAACGAATATAGTTATCAAAGGTACCAGGATTATAATTTTGTACGCCAGACGCGCGTTTCGTCTACATAAGACTCATCAGTGACGCTCCTATCGAAATAGTTATAAGGGCGTTTTTCAATAAAAACGTATTTTCTTGTCCCAGCCACTTTAAAAAAAATGTGTTTGATCTTTGCAAGTAATTTTTTGTGTAGTCAGTACATTGAATTAGATTTAACATTTTTAAGGAAAGAAACAGTAAATTGTTAGAGGGATTGATAAGATATTGACTCTTGAATGGTCCAAAACAACCAAAATGGCATGTCCCTTAATCGCCTGTTCAACTTTCATACTCTAAAATATCGTAAAAAAATGAAGAAATAAATGTTTTTTTTTACTTTACATAAGTTCTTTAATAATTCAAAAGTATGTTCAGAGCCAACATATTTTAATAAACAGCTTTCAATATAGGTTTTTTAATTTCAGAAGGTGTGTCCCTCACAAAATGTCCACTACGAAACGAAGTCATTAAAATTTGCCAATAAACAGTTTTACAAAATCAATGTGATTTTTGTTTGCAAGAGATATAAACATTAGGGTCTTACAAAAGAAGTCATGCTTTTATAACGGCAATTAAATTGTTGGTAAGAAAAATTGAGCACATCAAATTGACCAGAGTGATACCGTATTTTTGTTATTGTCCACTACGAAACGGGTCAAATCTCCTGCAGAATCTGGTTTTAAAATTATGAAAAAAATATCAGTGTACAGCTTGATAAATGCTTTGATGAATACAATCAGTCTTGTTACTATTGCAATATAGGGATTATGGGAAAAAAATAAAACATGCGAATACGTCCCTTACGAAACGGTCCCCTACGAAACAAGTATGAGAGAAAAACGTTTCGTAGTGGACACTACCACTACCATGCAGTTTTTTTTAATCTTTTTTCAATTATATTCGTGCAAAACAAATAACAAGGGTTAGTTTCATGTAATTTTTATTATTTTTTTATTAACATATAATAGGGTTGATGTCAACTACGAAACTTTTTGTCCACTACGAAACGGTTTTGTCCACTACGAAACGCATCGAAATGTCCACTACGTAACATGAGTTGAACCTTCATATGTGAAGTACTGTATAACCTTTATCGATAAAAATGGTTTTCCAATTCAGAAAAAAATTATATGTTTCTAGTATTTGAAGTAAACAAACTAAAATGTCTATAGGAAACATTTAAAATTGCAAAAAATATGTGTGTTTAGAAGAAGTTTCGTAGGGGACAAGTTGATTTTCCATTTATTTTAGGTCTGAAAAACACGCTTTTATTGAAAAACGCCCATAAACCAAACAAATACAAAGTTTAAGAGCATTTAGGATCCAAAATTCCAAAAAGTATTACGAAAACTGTAATATTTTATTTCGTCGTTTGTCTATTATGTTATTGTGATATTATTTAGAAGCTATTCTAATATATATTCAGTTATGATAGGAATTTAAAGTACTTTGATTATACATGTAAAATTGGGAATGGAAATGGGGAATGTGTCAAAGAGACAACAACCCGACCAAATAAAAAACCACAGCAGAAGGTCACCAACAGGTCTTCAATGTAACGAGAAATTCCAGCACCCGGAGGCGTCCTTCAGCTGGCCCCTAAACAAATATGTACTAGTTCAGTGATAATGAAAGCCAAACTAATTTCCAAATTGTACACAAGAAACTAAAATTAAAATAATACAAGACTAACAAAGGCCAGAGGCTCCTGACTTGGGACAGGCGCAAAAATGCGGCGGGGTTAAACATGTTTTTGAGATCTCAACCCTCCCCCTATACCAATGTAGAAAAGTAAACGCATTACAATACGCACATTAAAATTCAGTTCAAGAGAAGCCCGAGTCTGATGTCAGAAGATGCAACCAAAGAAAATAAACAAAATGACAATAATACATATATAACAACAGACTACTAGCAGTTAACTGACTTGCCAGCTCCAGACTTCAATTAAGCTGACTGAAAGATTATGATTTCATCATATGAACATCAGGCACAATCCTAGCTCATTATACAATAATAATTAGCGACAGTCTTTATATTTCTTTGTTCATATAATTGATTATGCAAGTTATGTACGTCTTGATAATGTACGTGTAACATCTTTCTGACTTCGTCGTCAATATATTAGTTTTGATAAAGTAAGCAGAAATTTACATATAACTTTTAAAGTAAACTAGAAATATAAATAATATCAATTTATAGGTGTCGGTTAGTTCCCTAAGCTCTTATTTTCATAGTATATACCTTTCTATACACTATCCAACTTAGCATATATTGAAAATTTGAGTAATCCTGTAATTAGTCTATTGATATGTTTTTGCTGACTAGGTGTAGCTCATTTACGTAGTTTTGTAAATCTACTCACTATTATCATTGTAAGATATTGACTACCGAATGAAAAGATTGTAGTTGCTGGTGTAAGTATTTTTATTAATACATTGTATAAAGCTGTGTTTTACTATACATGATAAATTTTAGAACATATAGATAGTTTGCTGTGGCTGATCCAAAACGAGAGTGGTGGAAAACACATTTTTTTGGGGGTGGGGTGGGGGGGGGGGGGGTTGATCAATGCAATGAATAAGTACATGCAGTTGAACCCCTCCCCCTTTTTTTGGTTGAAACACCTTTTAAAAAAGGATGGATCTTACATTGATATGTACCCGTAGGTGGTCTAATGGATAGCTTACGTGCATGAAATATCTGCCACTGGACATAAAGCAACCAATTATCAAACAATTCATGACGAAATAGATCAAATTGCTCTAATTTCTTTTCACAAGGTTTCATGGTTCTTTTTTTTTTGGGGGGGGGGGGTACAAAGTTATTACATGGAAGATAAATGATAACAATATCAGATGGCATTGTACTCTAAGCAAGCTAATAAGAACTATATTTGTTACTCTTTATTTGAATGAAAGAAACTTTTAATTGTCAAATGCATGTTAAGATCCTGAGATAACTAGATTAAATAGTGGGATGTTTAGAAATTAATTTGAAAACTATTTACATACTATTTAGTTTAATTTGGAATACAATTTTTTTTTTCTTCAAAATAGCCAGTAGCAATTTTTATTTCAATATCTTAATTACGAAACAATTAAACTTACTATTGTGGTCATTCATGCGTAGTTACTTAGTACACGAAAAAGTATGTACTATGAAAGTTAGAAGACAAATTCAAGCAATTTGATTGGACGAGAAGTATGGGCTAAATTGCATTAGTTATTATTATTTACATTTTCGTCATCTGCGTGGTATCGTCTGTTCTAGACGATCCGGTACATCTTACATTTCCTTGTTGGTATCACTTTGTTGGATTAGTATTAAGACAATGCTAAGATATAGGAATAGTTGGTGTGAGTGCCAATGAGACAACTCTCCATCCAAATAACAATTTTAAAAAAGTGAACCAAAATTACTAGTGAAAAACTATTCAAACAAGAAAACCGACGGTCTAATCTACATAAAAAAGAGAAACGAGAAATACGTATAAATTACATAAATAAACGACAACTACCTACTGTACATCACATTCCTGACTTAGGACAGTTGCTTTAATTTGCAGTGGGATTAAACGTTTTAATGGATCCAAGCCCTCTTCTTTTTTTCTGAAACAATAGTTTCAGATGTAAATATAAAATCTGTTTTCAGTCTTGTATCACCATCACTGTTGATCTGATGTACACAATCTGTCGTAGAGTTTTCACTGGTTCAGACGTACTTATAATATAATTGTTTAATATGTGACTGCATCCATCATGAGCTGGTTGGCCATTATAAAAAAGTGTGTCAGAAATCATATTGGATATTCTTCCTCAGTCATAATAACCATCCATTAATACCGAACGGGACAAAGTTTGTTATTTATTATTTATAGCTGTTGATGTAATTTTCCTTTATCTTGATGCATCATTTTCTTTGTTAAAACGCTAAACAAAAAGATATGAGAGCTTCATTAGTTGTACAGAGCTTAGATAGTTGAATGGTCTAGCGCGTTGTGCATAGTGAAGGGCGATTCGGTGCCATAATATATCAGTGGCGTGAGTTAAAGAAAGGGCCAGAGAAGAATAAATATATTTCGTGTAAGGTATAGTAAGAGAATGATAGAACAGAAACTATGGAATTTCATTTCTATATACGTACACTATTTCTGTATATTGATGTCACATTTGGATAGATTCAAATATAAAAGCTTATTATGCATCATTTTCCTTCTTAATATAATTGATTATGCAAGTTATATATTTCTTGATGTTGTATGTGTAACATCTTTCTCACTTCGTATCAATATATATATATATATATAATTATATCGTCAGCGGAATTTTACATTTCTCTATCGGACTACAGTTGCATTGCCGACAACTGATTATTAAATAAATATGTTTAATTCCGATGCAAAGACAAAATAAGTGAATCAATTTTAAAGCCAAAGTATGCAATCTATAATGACCTGACAACAGTATCGTAACTTAATCCCTTCTTGATAAGTTTGTTTAAAGCTTTGGAGCTAAATACTGACTTTGTTGTGCTTTGTAAAGAATTTTATGATAACAGATTGGATGTGAAATACCTGAACGTATAAGATGTCTGCATGTTGAGTTATATTTACGACTGATATTCTTGTACCGATGACAAAATTTTGTAAATGCTTTGACTAGTTTGTGATATCGAAAACCCTGGTGTAATAATTTTTCAGTAATGCATAAATTTCTCTCGCTGAAATTTTAAACGTTGTTACACACACTAGCGAATCGTACACGTTGAGATATATGAACACTGTAAGATGGTATCAAGGGAAATTCACCATCTAAAAATGGATAAGTAGAGATAGGAAATAAAAGACCATCTTTTTTATCATAACTTATTGTATTAAAATTTCCGTTAATGATATAGATATCAAGATAAAGGAAAGGGCAGTGGTCTATGGAACGCCAACACTGTCTTGTTATGACCATTTTCATTATATGATGTGCATTTACCTTTATATGATGTGCTTTTATCTTAATATGATGTGCACTTGTCATTATATGATGTGCAAACACCTTTATATGATGTGCAAATATCCTTATAT
Organism: Mytilus trossulus; assembly: GCF_036588685.1. NCBI lineage: Eukaryota > Metazoa > Mollusca > Bivalvia > Mytilida > Mytilidae > Mytilus > Mytilus trossulus. Next base: position 73,887,711 of record NC_086380.1, read on the forward strand.
GATGTGCAAATATCCTTATATGATGTGCAAATATCCTTATATGATGTGCAAACATCATTATAGTATGTGCAAACATACTTATATGATGTGCAAATATACTCATATGATGTGCAAATATATGATGTGCAAATATACTTATATGATGTGCAAACATTTTAATATGATGTGCAAACATTCTTATATGATTTGCAAACATTATTACATGATGTGCAAATGTACTTATATTATGTGCAAAGATCCTTATATGATGTGCAAATATACTTATATGATGTGCAAAGATCCTTATATGGTGTGTACATATCCTTATATGATGTGCAGTTTCCCTTATATTACGTGCAAACATCTTTATATGATGTGGTTGTGTCATTATATTATGTGGTTGTGTCATTATATTATGTGCTTGTTATCTTATATTATGTGGTTAGGTTTACTTCATTATATGATGTCGAAACGTCATTATATGATGTGCTTTCATCGTCGTTATGGTCAATGAACATGATTACGATTAGAATGATTACTGTCTACGTCATAACTGATTCCGATCTGCTTCTGTAAACTATTAACCCGGCTCATATATGTGTATATCGCTAGCGAAAGTGCAATTTATAGGGAAAATGAGACAATGCAATTTAACAAATTCAACGTTTCAAACATTTCGGTTGAAGATTAAAATCAGTTAATACAGGAGCTAGTTGAAGAAATCTCCGCCTGTGGAGAAAATGATAACACATAAGAGCCTTTTATAACTTGCTATTCGGTTTAAGCATAGGCTCCGTGTTGAAGGTCGTACTATGACCTATAATTGTTTCCTTTTACAAATTATGACTTGGATGGAGAGTTGTCTCAGTGGCTCTCATACCACATCTGCTTATTTCTATTCATTGCAAAATACACCATTGAAATCACAGGATTTTACGTAGACGATACAGTTATTGAGTTAAAAGGGGGGGACACTGAAAATCACACTTTGCCCCACTTTTTCCAATTTAGGGTATTTAATATTTTTATTTTCCAACCGAGATGAATGGGTGACGCCCGTCTTTTGCATTTTGATCCTCTTTTTCGTCTCTTTAAAAAAAAAAGAATAAAAAGCATTAACTTTGTCATTACTGTGTCCACCTTATTACTGTGTCATCACTGATTGTTTCAACACTTGCCCACTCGCTAGCGTCTCCTTGTATCATCGGTACAGCGGATATAGGTACTAACCAAGGGGTCGTGATCGATTTTTCGTCTGACACGGTACGACAATCTTTGTTTTGTTTACATTATATCAATGTGTACTTTAATCAAAACATATTTGTTGTTTTAAGAAATGATTTGGTCGTAGGTTGGTGATTAGAGAAGTCTCACTATTTGCCCAAAACAAGAATCCTTACTAAAAACATGTGCAAATACTTGTCAAAGAAGTTGTCGCTCGTCTCCTCCGATATGATTCTATATTCCTTGCAACCCTTTTTCTGATAGAAGGCCACTGTTTGTGCATAATAAGTATAGCTGTTTCAAAAATTGGCATTGAAATATTTTGTACATATGTTATTTTTCGATATTTTATTCTGACAAGAAGCGTTGTGTATAGCTGACCAGATTTATCCTTCTGTACGGTGCATAGTTTAATGAATGTACGGTATATAGTTTTTCATGCTTCGAAGTACCTACAAAGCTATATCCGCTGTACCGATGATACACGATAGTAATTATAAATCGGAATACTTTGCTTGCTTGTGACAATGGTGTTCGACAAGGAGAAAACTTATCACCTTTCCTATTTTATTTACTTTTGATTGACTAAAATAATTTCTTAGTGACTAGACATGTTCCATGACTTAACAGAACTATACCAGAAGATCTGGAAAGATAATTAGAAATATATCTTAAGTGTTTTGTTATATTGTTTGCCGATGACACGGTGTTGTTGGCTGAAACAGCACAGGACCTGCATACTCAACTCAATGCTTTCCATGATTATTGTAAGGCTTGGAACTTGAAAGGAAAGTTGTCAAAATTAAAGTTTTAGTGAGGGTTTTTTTTGGACGGAAGACAAAAATCTCCGATTTTCTTACAATGATACTAACATTGAGATGATAAAACAATAGAACTATTTAGGAATTGTTGTTATTAAAACGGGAAATTTCAATATGACAAAAAACCTTTATCGATAAGGCTTTAAGCCATGTACGAAAACTTGAAAACAGGAAGGATGTATAAAATTTCTGTAAAATGTCAACTTCAGCTTGTTCGTTTATAAAAAAAAATATAAACACGTGCGTTTGTCCTCCAGCTGGATTAGTAATTTTGAAACCTCTCTCTCTTGTTTTGTAAATACTGTAAATAGTTATTATTTCTATCTCTGTATACTGATGTCATACATTGACATTGCTATTATATAGATTTAGAGGCCATAAGTATACCGGTATGGATGATTGATTGACTGTTATTTAGCGCCACTTTCAACACTTTCATGCTAATTCGTGGCGGTGAGTTTATATTGGTGGAGAATGCAGAAGTGCCCGGAGAGACCCCCTGACCTTCTTTTGGAAAGCATACGATTCTGGTCAATTAAGATTGGAATCGAGCTTACCTGCCACGTGCGGGATTTGAAATCGCTCACCTAAGTGTTGACATGCTAGTGATACAGCAGTTCGACTACTTATAAAAAAGAAGAAGTGGTATGACTGCTAAAGAGACAACTCTCCACAAGAGGTCAAAATGACACAGAAATTAACAAGTATAGGTCACCGTACCGGATACAACAATGATCAAAGCCCATATCGTATATTCAGCTATAAATGGCCACGAAGTGACAATGTAACCACTCGATCACCGAGCGCCCATCACTTTCACCCGAAATGGATTAAAGGAGATATGGAATGAACCTGAACTCGGTGTATTACATTAACGTGCAGCTTTTTATCATGTTTTTGTGCATATATTTCACAGTTTCAACTATAGATGATTATGGGTGGATTATTGAGGTCCAGCAGAAAATTGATATCTGCATATTCGTACAAGAACATGTTAATGTGGTATGAATATTAACCCTGTTTTGTACTAGACCGACACCCTGAGCCTGATTTTTTAACATGCTAGTTCAAAAGGTAGCATTCCGAAGGAAGACATGTAAATCACCTTACCCGGACACATTTTTCTGATTCCGAGCCGACCAGCTTTTGCTCTTAATCCTTAATCCCGCGTGCTTATATAATTAGCTGGGAAGCAGCATGTAAATAAGAATTTTAAAGTCTTTGGTTTTAACCCGGCCGGGGTTCGAACCCACGACCTCTCTCACTCAAGGCGAACATGCTACGACGAACGTACCACCACTAGACATGCAGTAACCCGCAATATATAAAAGGTTTCGTGGGAAGCCGCTAATATACTAGTATTCACCTCTAGACTCAATTAAACAGGGCTAACTTACCGACCATTGATATTTTCATGTGAGGGTGGGGGGGGGGCAAGTTGTTTTGTAAATGTTGGATTCTAAATTTCTTGAAAGAGATTTGATCTATTTCAGAAGGGAAGCGAACTAGTTTGTTTCTATTTAAAATGAGGGAAAAAAAAACAATGATAAAACTTAAAAAAAAAAATAAACCATGTGTTTTTTTTTGTTTTTTTTTAATTTCGAAAAAGGAAATACACGTGCTCCTTCCCTCAAATTAGAGTCGGTGTCCAACACATTTATTTATTAATATATAATGTACAGATCATCTGTTGCAGCTTTGGATACAAGGATCTGACAACACGTCATTTTATTTTCTGTCCTTGTATATATTACATCAGCCAATGACATTTCAGCCTTCAAATTTTTGAAGGTGTGTATCAATCCAACAAAACCAGAGAATTGAGCTTTTTTAATTTGGTGTCTTAATGACTTAAAACACTGCATTTATTTATTTTTTACTGAGACCTGTTGTTCTCTTACATATAGAGAGTGGTGTTTTGAATTTTTCAAAGTGAAGATTTACGGCAGCGGCTTTTTAATATTTTGCGTTTATCCTGGAAACCTAATAGATTAAAAAAAAAAATAGTGCAATGTGTCTGAATATACTCTATAGTAAAGGTACTTTTTGGGTAGTTTTGGCTTTTCAGAGTATTGTTGTTTTATTGGCTATTATCTTGATAACTAATAATAGAGAAACCTTTTCTTGCAAGGTATAGACAAGAACATATATAATCAAAGTACTCAAGTATGAAAATTGTTTGCGACTTCAGGGAACTAGTTTCTTCTTATGATGCACTGTTATACCACTGTCCCAGGGTTAGGGGAGGGTTGGGATCCCGCTAACATGTTGAACCCCGCAACATTATTTATGTATGTGCCTGTCCCAAGTCAGGAGCCTGTAATTCAGTGGTTGTCGTTTGTTTTTGTGTTACATATTTGTTTTTCGTTCATTTTTTTTTTTACATAAATAAGGCCGTTAGTTTTCTCGTTTGAATTGTTTTACATTTTCTTATCGGGGCCTTTTATAGCTGACTATGCGGTATGGGCTTTGCTCATTGTTGAAGGCCGTACGGTGACCTATAGTTGTTAATGTTTGTGTCATTTTGGTCTTTTGTGGATAGTTTGGCAATCATACCACATCTTCTTTTTTATATTAGTTTGGATTTGCCTTTGTGGTTTCATTAATATTTACTACACCTTCATTCAATAATAGCATCGGATGAAAAATTCTCTGCTAGAAGAAATTGTTGAAACTAAATTTTCAGGTTTTAACAATTCAGATGAGCGAAACGAGGCGTAAAGATTGATGCCTACGGTTGACGAAGAATTCGCCATAACATTATACCGCGGCAAATGTGTAACTATATAAAATTGAATGCCACTTTTCCTATCCCCACTTTTTTTTGGTTACAAATGACCGGTTCCTTATATGAGCCATTACTCTATCAGAGTCCGATTTATTCCCAATTGTTTGTTTCTATCTTAAGAATATATAAAGAGAAACTCGAACATCTAACATGATCAGAAAGGCAATATTTACATAAATGAAAATACTAAACTTCGTGTATTATCTTCTTATAGAAAAATTGCTAACGTTAGGTATACCGAAATTGACAAATATAATGCCTTCCCTCGTTAAAACGATCATATAGTATGACATAAAAGAATTATTTATTCAATTCAATAACCTTAACCGCATTGTAGACTCCGTATGTTTATTATTAAAGATTTGCGATTTAAACAAAACTTTGCAATTCATATATATTTTAACAATTTTCCTACAATATCAGATGTGATTTTTTGGCATCTTAAAACGAGATACTAACATGCCAAGGTTTATCTCAAGTCTAAACCATTTTTTAAACGGTAGCAACAGATTTGATCCTAATAAGGAGTAACGGTTACTCCGCAGAAGCAGATCGAAATCAGTTATGACGTAGACAGTAATAATTCTAATCGAAATCATGTTCATTGACCATAACGACGACGAAAGCACATCATATAATGACGTTTCGACATCATATAATTAAGTAAACCTAACCAAATAATATAAGATTACAAGCACATAATATAATGACACAACCACATCATATAAAGATGTTTGCACGTAATATAAGGGAAACTGCACATCATATAATGATATGTACACATCATATAAATATATTTGCACAGCATATTAGTATATTTGCACATCATATAAGGATCTTTCAACATAATATAAGTATATTTACACATCATATAAGGATCTTTCAACATAATATAAGTATACTTTCACATCACATAAGAATGTTTGCACATCATAGAAGTACATTTGCACATCATATAAGTATATTTTCACATCATATAAGTATATATGTGCATCATATAAGTATGTTTGCACATCATATAATGATGTTTGCACATCATATAATGATGTTTGCACATCATATAATGATGTTTGCACATCATATAATGATGTTTGCTCATCATATAATGATGTTTGCACATCATATAAGGATATTTGCACACCATATGATGACAAGTGCACATCATATAAAGGTAAATGCACATCATATAAAGGTAAATTCACAACATATAATGAAAAATGGGCATAATAAGACAGTGTTGGCGTTCCATAGTGGTCGTTGTTAGTATTAGCCTTATTTAAAATTAGTTCATCGGGATAACTTTCTTAAGTACACATAATGAAATCGTCATTATTGAGAGCCAATTTATAATCTAAATATATGAAAGTATTATTATTATTTGTTTTTGTTCTACAATGTTAATGTGGTAAACAGAATCGCCATTCCACAAACTATGAACGGCAATCGTACAGACTATGCCAGTTATTCTTTTTGTTGTTTAACATTTGATATCGCTTGACCACACTAAGACATCGACTCAATCGACTGACCATTCCAATCAAAGCCCACACCACTGCTTGGTTTAGGGATGTCTCAATCGACTGACCATTCCAATCAAAGCCCACACCACTGCTTGGTCTAGGGAGGATAGGCTCATTCTAAATTTATTTTGGATAAGGAAATTAAAGACTGCGAAACCAAAAGGACAATGAAAAGGTGAAGTTCTAATTTGTGAGTTCTGTTCAAATATCCAACCTTGTGATACCCGAAAATGCGTTTTATTTTCAGATATAAATGTTGCCAAAGTTAACAGTCGAATACCAGGTGATGTCAATAGCAGAAATTCGTTCTTTTGTCTGATTAGCAAACGTATGCAAAGTATTTAGTAATTATAAGTTCAATAAAACTGCTATCTAACTATGATTCAATAGGCACTAGATTGATATTTCTGAAGAAAACAAAACCCAAATAAAAACATGTGTTTCCTCTCATAGTATAGCTTCTAAAAGTTATCTTATCTGCATTAAACATAAACCCGTAGTTCATCTTAAGAGTTAAATTTGATGCATATAAATCTTATAATTTTATTTTTCACTCAACAATATCACAATACAATATCCCGTTACTGCATAGAGTCGTTGACCTCTAAGTTCAAATTATCTACAACTGTTGGACACACAATTGGTAATGTTCATTCTTCGCATGTTTTAAGTACAGCTCTTTATAACAACCAGGCAGAGTGCCATATACATGATATACATGATATACATGAGGGGTTCCAGATTTTATCTATAATTGGTCTAGTAGAAGCAATAAATGAATACTGCTAAAAAAAAATTTAGTGGTAAAATATGAGTGGTTGAAATGGTAACGGACACCCTATTTTTTAGTTCATAAGCGTTGTAAAATCTTTCAAAAATCAGCTAAATCACCACAATTCGGAGCCTGATTATGAATAGAATCATGCATTTTTCATTAATGTTCATATGTTACTTTGATACAACTTGGTTTAAGCTTCATTTTCATGAAGATTGCATGTCAACCAAATTTGCATTTTTGTTTTTAAATTGCAGTAAAAAAACACATTTTCAACTTTTTGAAATAGGGATTTGAGAAATTTCTCTGTTTTTTTCAAAAAAGTGCAAATGTGTACAGAATAGTTTGCACTGTAGTTATGTAGGTTGGATACTTCTTTACCAAATTAAATAAAAAAAATGTGTGGGATTTTCTTAAGTTCTATCACCATAGCAACCGATGTTTCCTTGGAAACGGAGTGTTTAATTGCAGAATATTGCAGTTTAAGAGCCTTTAGCAATAGTTGAAAAATTAGACTTTGTCTTGCTGGAAACAAATTGCTAGTGAAAAATTGTCCATGGTTATATAATTTGATAACTTTGTTTCGCTCACCTGTCCCACAGACCAAGTAAGTTTATTTAGTCTGTGGCGTCCGTAATCTGGTCTTGTCTTTCTCTGTTGTCGTCTTTTAATTATTTCTAACTATAAAAGATGGATTTCATTAATTCTATGTTAATCTGCAATGTTTGCAAGATAGAGTCCATTACTGATTATGCACATAGAATAAGTTGAGTGACGCAGGCTCTTCAGAGACTAATTTTTATTTAACAGATGAAACCAAATTTATGATTACAATCATATAACTAGGCTTCAAATAAAAAAAAACATGCCAAAAAAAAATCTCTAGTTACTTACTCATCATCCACATTTCAATGTTTTCTTGTGTTTATTGAACTTAGTTACCATTAAATCATGATAATCATATATATTTGAAACGAACCACATATTTCAAGCAACTTGTATGTTGTGATAACATTCTCTGCTTCAAAACTATTTGATTAAACTTTCATTGGACATGCAATTATCAAAGTGGTTTACAAGGCACTGAGTATGTTTTATGCCCCACCTACGATAGTAGAAGGGCATTATGTTTTCTGGTTTGTGCCTCCGTTCGTTCGTCCGTTCGTTCGTCCCGCTTCAGGTTAAAGTTTTTGGTCGAGGTAGTTTTTGATGAAGTTGAAGTTCAATTAATTAGAAACTTCGTACACATGTTCCCTATGATATGATCTGTCTAATTTTAATGTCAAATTAAAGTATTGACCCCATTTTCATGGTCCCCTGAACAAAACAAAAGATAGTGTGAAGCTCAGGTTAAAGTCTTTGGTCATGCAAGGTAGTTTTTGATGAAGTTGAATTCGAATCGACCTGAAACTTAGTACACATGTAAACTATGCTATGATCTTTCTAATTGTAATTAAATTGCCAAATTAAAGTATTGACCCCAATATCACGGTCCAGTGAACATGTAAAATGATAGTGCGAGTTGGGCATCCGTGTACTATGGACACATTTTTTGTTTTAATAATGAATTCTATCAGATATATTGACTCAAATTGTTTTTGAATTTGATACGTTTGAAATTGGAAATTAAATAATTTACATCTATCATGTCTATGTTTCAGGAATATTTGCAGACAGACTGCCTTAGCATGAACAGCATGAATGACTGCATATCAGAATCTGTTTATTCACAGTCATCTCAATATTCAGAGTGGCAAGATTCACAGGAAAGTGCATCTAGAAAAAAGAAAATGTCACTGAACACTTTTCTTGAAACAGTAGATATATGTCCTGTGAAAAAAAACATTAACTGTTGACTTTGATTTTGCATCTGAGAGCACCAAACATTATTATGTCAGGAAGGCAAAAAGAATATTGCACTGTGTCTTTTGTGTACTGGTTCCACAACAGAATCACTAATTGAGGAGGTTCTATATGAATCTAGTGCATGCAAAGATCAGACTCTTGAGTCATTTTCAAAAGCATATAGCAGTATGTCAAGTTGGGGAACACAGATACAAATTCTTTCTCTTCTAGTACAAGCTTACAGTTACATTCAACTCAAAAGCATTGAATCGTTGTGATTTAGCTGATTTTTGAAAGATTTTACCACGGTTATTTACCAAAAACATAGAGTGTCCGGTATCATGGCAACCACTAATATTTTCCACCCAAAATTACTTTTTGAGCAGCATTCATGTATTGCTTCTACTAGGCCAATTATAGATAAAATCTGAAACCTGCATGTATCGCACTTTGTCTGGTTTTTAAAAAAGAGCTGTACTTAACTGTTAAATTTGTAATAATGCACCGACATTTACCTTAACTATACATGCAGCCGTGTGATATTCTATGTAAAATTGTTGTGACTCTACACGATATATCGGTATAAATCGCAAATAGTTGTTTCAGTGTCGAGATGAACTGTGCATCTTTAACATTCATGGCCATTCTTTTAATCAGAGATTTTGTTTTCTGTTTAGAAAAAAGTAAAATCACAAAAATACTGAACTCAGAGGAAAATCAATTTGGAAAGTCCATAATCACATGGCAAAATCAAAAAACAAAACGCATAAAAAACGAATGGACAAGAACTGTCATATTCCTGACTTGGTACAGGCATTTTCAAATGTAGAAAATGGTGGATTAAACCTGGTTCTATAGCGCTAACCCTCTCACTTTAATAACAGTCTCATCAAATTCCGTTACATTTACATGATGCGTTAAATAAACAGTCACAATCAATAAAATAGTCAAAATATGGGAACATCAGTCATCATCGTATAACAATTTAACAGGACACAACAACATCTACCATCTACGAACACATGGATTGGTTTGAGTGTCTGACGTCAGAAAAATTATATACGTCACATAAATTTGTCGTTCAATGTTCAATATAGAAGCAATCGTTGAAATTCCCATGGATTTTTTGAAATACTAGACTAGATTACATTCATTAGTGGGAATCTAATGTATTTGATTAATATTCGCAATACTGCTCGCTTAGTCATCATGTTTTTGATGTTATATTTGTTATTCTCATCGGATTTTGTCTAATGCTTAGTCCGTTTCTGTGTGTGTTACATTTTAATTCTGTGTCGTTGTTCTCCTATTATATCTAATGCGTTTCCCTCTGTTAAGTTTGTTACCCCGATTTTGTTTTTTTCCATGGATTTATGAGTTTTGAACAGCAGTATACTACTGTCCTTTACCTACACACTCTAAACGAATACTAGGAGTCAATCATAATTGGTTCAGAGCAGCACACCATTACGCAAACAATTGGCTCCAAGAGGATCCTATCAAATTTATCCAATGCAGAACCAACGATGTCGAGTCAATCATTTCAATGGCAAATCCTTCTGCTGTCACTGTTATGACTCCAATTATGACAAAATCGTCATTTTCTGGAGCTCTACATGCTTGCAAAATAGCGAGCTGACTCAACTGACGATCAATACCAGGGATCGGCAGAGGAAACGAAGGAGCGTAGAAACAGCAAGAACATGCTGGTGCCCGATACAGGAGCCGAAGCTAACAACTCCCAAAAATGCAAATACTCCATCAAAGAGGAGTAATGACTTGGATGGCGTTATTTACCAATTAAACTGACTGTCGGTAGTCGACAATGGGGAAAAAAGTTTGTAGGCTCTTTGATTGCCTGGCCGATTTTGCATTGGGGTACGCTCGCAGGGTAAACATAGAGAGAAATCCAGTAACGATCAACACAGCGTTAAAACAATTAAAAAACTTAAATGGCGATACATTGATAAAATATTCCCAATTATGCCAATCGGCAAATCTTTTTTGTTAATGTCGCAGTATCGCCGACCGATAAAGGGAATATGGGCAGTCCTTATGTAAATGAGGTGAGTAAACACGTTCAAATTGTCACAAAACTATGTGATGTGATGATTTCAATTAATCAGCAAAACATTGGATTGGCTTATCAATATAACCTTCGTCCTTCTGATTAATATGAACCTTAACGACTACCAGATCCATGGAAGATCACCTAATCAATATGCACGTAGAAGATCCCCTGAACAATATAAAAGCTGTATATCGCCAGATAGAAATACATCCAAGTTTAATACACATCCGACAAACATCACCCCCTTCAAGCTAGAGACCATATAGTCCTTAAGGACAACAGTCAGCATCTCCACGGACAAACTCCAAACATCTTGGTTATTTTAGGTAACGTTCACCTTCACCTGGACACAGAGCAAATTAAAGCGTACCCTTACAACGGAGTCTTTACACAACAATGAGTCGGGCCAGCAGGCCAACACTCGGCTCCCAAGTCTTTTTGCAACACAACATCACCTAATGACAAAACCGAACAGTGGTCTAGGTCCTCGTCCGATATGTCATCAAACGAACCATTTAAAATGCCAACAGTACGAGACATTCTATATGACCACAATTTTAGCATGATTATGGACACTGCTGCAATGATAACATCAGTGAATTGCAAAATTAATTCTAGAAGATATTGACGATTCGGATACCGAAACGCTTCGTGGTTTGGGTAAACTGGGGGTTGATATGAATATTATAAATAACACCTCTCTCTACATTGATAGAGTAAAAATACAATGGGATGTGTGAAAGGTGCCGTTAACGGACGATGTCATACATGGGCTAGATATTTTGGACACAATGGAGGCAAAGAAACATCAGATTACTCCCACACTCACCATCAACAACACTGTGATAAAGACGGCATTTGTTAACAGAGGAGGTGATATTTCAACTCAGCAAGTTCCGCCAAACACTGTAATGACTGTTACCATTCAAATTAATAAAAGAACCGACAAGTGGTTCATTTTAGAACAATGACACGTTACGTATTGCTCTCGCGCATAGTTGAAAAAGAAAGTAGTTGTCCTTAACAATTTCCAATAATAGCAATCATTATATCCGCCTAACGAAAAGTACACACATTGGTTACATATAATAATCTGACTATATGGTGGGTACGAGAGATGAAAACTCGTAAGACATGGTATTGCAGAGACACAAGACAAGGTGCCCTCGACACTGTCTCAAAGTTCACACAAGTACATTTTAAACATGCCACCACATTTAACCAACCTATAGCAACGGTCAATTGGCTTAATTCAACCTATTCCATTTCAACTGAAATCTAGTACAGAACAATTACAATAATATGTTACATATTGATTAACAATTTGATTTTCACTATTTCTTTTTTTTAATATGCAGCCATATTTTCAAATGTGTGCTTTCTAAAAATAACCAAACGGTTTTATCTATATTTTGAAATGCATTGAAAATAAATTCAAGAACATAAAGACTTTATAAAAAACATTACTTTTATATCCGAAATTATATAAAATACTTTGCGGACAGGACAATCTTGATATTTATAACGTTTTTCCGCCATCTTGAAAATGGCACCAATCTTGGATTTTTCTGAGTGGCTGAAATCAAAAGGTATACAATTAAGAACTGCTGTGCATTTTATCATACTTTCTTTAACAATTGAGCAGTTCTGCTCTATATCTGCACCAATTAGCCGGAATAAAACAGAAGTATGTAACTAATAAAAATAACATCCAGAAACACATTGCACATTTACGTCTTGTTAATTTTTTTTCGGTAATCACAAGCCACGAACCGTTATCCGGCTCTTTGTAATTAAAATCGTATAAACATACTGTGTAAACAAGGAATGTAGACCATCGCATATTATAATGTCATTCAACTGGGAAGTCTCACATTGAGAAAGAAACCACCATTCTACTCCTTTGTAATCAGCATTAACATTGGGTGAATTAAATTATTTTGATAGTGTAAATTTTTGCAATACACAATTTCACTATAATAAACATATTTGTATTGAATTGTTCAAAATGAAAAATAAGAAATAATTATTTATACATGATGATTCATTTTTTTTCTTAATAATGGAATTATACATTTTTTTTGTTTGAACAGCCACATGTTAGAGGGTTCGTGTATTGTTCGAAGTCAAGGTCCTATAATGCAGTTTAAATGTAACTGTAGGACACAATAGAAACAGACTGAGTTAGTTACATGGCGGAATTAGAAAATTTACCTCCCTGAAATGTTGAACACTGTTAATGCTTATTGCATCAATTCCTTAATTGTAAACCAAATAGGTATGATATACTTTTTTCATCATGTAAAGGTTTCGATCTGAATGGTTTAAAAAGACGGAAATTAAAGAGCTACACCACAAATTATAATGTTTATTGGAGAACATTTATTTTTGAATCCTTTGTCAAGTTCGTAGTCTTTCGGACATTTTTGAAAATAAACAGGCAGTGCATAGTTCTCATGTTGTATGCGCCTAGCGGAGTATGAAAATGTGAAAGACTGTCATCAAAGCTCACAAGGAAAATCTACATAAAGAAGACTTTCTTAATATTACTCATTTTGACTACCCAAAATTACTAGTGTAAAACCATTCAAACGGGAAAACCAACGGTCTATTCTATATAAAAAACAGGAAACGAGAAACACGTATTAGTTTCATAAACAAACGACAACTACTGTACATCAGATTCCTGACTGAAATGTGGCGTAATGTTTGTGCCTTTTCGCCATCGTATGTGACGTCATTTTAAAATTTATAATTTACTGCGTTTAGGCCTGAACTGAGTCGGGTGTGTCTATTCTGTGTTGGTCTTAGCATTATGTATTCGGGTTTACTTTTCAGCAATTAGTTAATACTTCAGTTTCATTATGTACATCTCTTGCATATTCATTTGATAAAATTTACTGTTTACAATAGCATTAATTGTTCTAAATAATAAGGATGTTCTTATCCCAAGCATAAAAACTACGCCGTATTTGGCACAACCTTTTTCAACTTTTGATCTTCAGTGCTGTACAACTTTGTACTTTTTTTCACTTTCGATCTTGTATATCTGGGCGTCACTGGTGCGTCTTGTGTTCACGAAGCGCGTTTTTGACGTATTGAATTTTAAACCTGATTCTTTTTGTTATCTATTAATCATGTGTTTCTTTGTCTAATATGTTCTCCTATTTATTTGTATTGTATTCCTGTAATATAATGTTGTCATTTCAATGTTATATTTAACTTTGCCATTAAAGTGCGAGGTTTGGCAAGCCACAAAACCAGGTTCAACCCACCATTTTTATTCCACTTTAAAAATGTCCTGTACCAAGTCAGGAAGATGGCCATTGTCATATTATTGTTCGTTTCTGTGTGTGTTCCATTTTAATGTTGTGTCGTTTGTTTTCTCTTACTTTTGAGATATTAAGATAAGACGTGGCCCAGTACTTGTTTATCCCAAATTCATGTATTTTGTTTAGATGTTATATTTGTTATTCTCGTGGGATTTTGTCTGATGCTTGGTCCGTTTCTGTGTGTGTTGCGTTTCGGTTTTGTGTCGTTGTTCTCCTCTTATATTTAATGCGTTTCCCTCGGTTTTAGTTTGTTACCCCGATTTTGATTTTATCCATGGATTTATGAGTTTTGAACAGAGGTTTACTACTGTTGCCTTTATTTAGGACAGGTGTAAATATTTGCAGCGGGATTAAACGTTTTAATAGTACCAAACCTTCTCCTTTTTTCCGAAACAATAGCATAACATCACAATAATAGTACACATATTTTTACTGTGGTGATAACATTATCACGAGGATGTGTTATATCATTTTTAAAGAAATATCATGATGCGGTTGATTAAAATGGCCATACAGAAGTATGAAGTAAGGATCTTTATTATCAGATCGCTGATAAATAATCCTTTACGCAAAGTAAATTGTAACCGTTAATTGGTACTATTTACTAAATAATTCTTGTTTATAATTGTTTGAGAAATAGATATAGGAAGATGTGGTGTGCGTACCAATGAGGCAATTATCCATTCAAATAACAATTTATAAAAACTAAACCATTATAGAAAATGTTTGAATGATAAAATTGAGAACGGAAATGGGGAATGCATGAAAGAGACAACAACCCGACCATAGCAAAAACAACAGCAGATGATGCATTTTAAAATATTATCTCGTATCATCGTCATATACAACGAGTGTTAAATTTCATGCTCATTTCCAAAAGTCTAAACAATAAAGTTTCCATTCATACAAGTAAACTAACATATCATATATTATATTATTCAAATCCGTCAAATATCAACCAGGCAAACTAATACAAAATACCGAAAACACATGAATCATGAATTTACCGGAAATATGTCCCAAGCAAACATAAGATATTGAGTTGCTTTAAACAGAGGGGTTACGATAGTGAAGGCTTTAAACAGAGGGGTTACGATAGTGAAGGCTTTAAATAGAGGGGTTACGATAGTAAAGGCTTTAAATAGAGGGGTTACGATAGTGAAGGCTTTAAACAGAGGGGTTACTATAGTGAAGGCTTTAAATAGAGGGGTTACGATAGTAAAGGCTTTAAACAGAGGGGTTACGATAGTAAAGGCTTTAAACAGAGGGGTTACGATAGTGAAGGCTTTAAACAGAGGGGTTACGATAGTGAAGGCTTTAAATAGAGGGGTTACGATAGTGAAGGCTTTAAACAGAGGGGTTACGATAGTGAAGGCTTTAAATAGAGGGGTTACGATAGTAAAGGCTTTAAACAGAGGGGTTACGATAGTAAAGGCTTTAAACAGAGGGGTTACGATAGTAAAGGCTTTAAACAGAGGGGTTACGATAGTGAAGGCTTTAAATAGAGGGGTTACAATAGTGAAGGCTTAAAATAGAGGGGTTACGATAGTAAAGGCTTTAAACAGAGGGGTTACGATAGTAAAGGCTTTAAATAGAGGGGTTACGATAGTGATTATTTGTCCATCTTAAAAAGATTAGATACGAGTTTTTCGTATTAATTAGATGAAGGAAGATGTGATATGAGTTCCAATGAAACCCAAGTCACAATTTATAAACTTAAGGTAAATCATTTAAGGTCAAAATTCGGTCTTCAACATGAAGGTGTGCATTAAACCAAACAGGAAACTTAACAATATACAAAGGGCCCCAACAATGAAACGTGTTAAGCTATATAAACGGGAAAATCAATGGTTTAATTCATTTAAAAACGAGAAAGAAAAACGCGTCAAAACCACATCAACAAACGCTACCACCAAACACCAGATACTTGTCTTATGACAGGTGCATACAGATGTAGTGGTTTTAGCCGTTTTAATATGTACTACCGTTCATCCTGCTCTTGAACAAAAGTGTTACATCACAACATGGAAAGACACACTACAAAATGTCAAATGTAATGGCCTTACTCAATCAAAGAGCATATTACTAGTAACACAAGTGAACACTAATCGAACAAATTTGGTGTATGATACAATGTTAATACCTATTTTAAAAAATATACAATTCTAGCTGTTTGAATTGTTGTTTGTGTGTAAAATTAGTTAAACAGCTTTCGTTTATGAGCTTTTTGTCTTTTAATTGCCGAAGTTTTTATTTTCATTTTCCTCTAGTGTGTTTCCTATAAAGAAGCTTTATAAACCAAGAGTTTCGTTTTAGTTTACGTTACGTTTAATGAATGCAATTGAAAGCATTGCAGTTGCAATTATGGCTTAATTTCTCCTTTTAGAATATCAGTGTCAACATAAACTACGAATATATGCTATCGTTGCGGCCACAATTCTTAGATTTGCTTCTCAATTATGGTGGTACATAACACTACGGGGATATCACTTTCTAGAAACAGCTGAATCTTTTAACAACGTTCTAATAATAATGAAACATTAAGCTTCTCGATGATCAATATTATTGTTTGTTCAATTTCAAAGAAATTTTTCATAGACAGTGTGTGCTACTGTGGTTGACGTTTGATCCCCGAGGGTATCATCAGCTCAGTATTCATCTATTCGATGTTGACAAAAATATCAATTATAAGGTCGCTTTTATAAATTTCCAGTTTACCAAATTATGAACTTTCCGAACTACTAAGGATTTTGGTTTATTCCAGGCATAGATTACCTTACCGGTATTTGGTATAATGCTTTGGAATTTTGGATCCTCAATGCTCCTCAACTTTGAACTTGTTTAGCTTTTTTTTTTTATCTAAACGTCAAAGACGAGTATTATGTAGACGAAACGCGCGTCTAGCGTGGTAAATTAGAATCATATTCAAAACAGTGTGGTCCTGGCCATTGATTGACGACCTACATTATCCCATTGACTGGGACAGATTAGGTGAACGTTTGTCGGTAACAATCACTGCTCACTATGTACTTGTTAAAGACACTGAATCTGTGGGGTCACCAAAGGTTCTCAACACCTAAAAAAAGCAATTCGAAAAAACGAATCCGGAATAATACGATGTGTTGATTTATATCAATAATATAAATCAAAACATAAAGGTTATTCCTGAATAATTTTTCGAATAATTTTATTATTAAAGACGTTAAGAACCTTTGGTGACCCCACAGTTTAAATTCTATAATAAGTAAGAAGTGAGCAATGGTCGTTACAGACAAACGTTCACCTAATCTGTCCCAGTCAATGGGATAATTTAAGTCGTCAATCAATGGCCAGGACCACACTGTTTTGAATATGCTATCAAGCTTTTCGAATTTTGTTCTTATATTTGACAAAGTGGCAAAGTAAATATTTTGTCCAAATATTATGAAAATTAAACGAGTCACATTGATTTAAATCAAGGTGTTTGGTATCAAGCCGAAATCGACGTACTATTTAAACACTCATATGTGTAACCATGACATGACCATACCAACCAATTGTCATAGTAGAAAAGAAACTGATCACTACTATAATTGATTGTTTTTGGTATTGTTTATTTTGCATTGGGATATTTCATTTCTATTTTATTTTTCAAGAAAGGAAAAATCTGCTTCAACGATTTTATTACATCAAGTACTGCAATGGCATACATCCTCTCTACGGACAAACTCTCTGAAAAGACAATACTATAAATTAACAGACACATAAAAATAACTACTATCTGATTTAAAAATGGAGATCACATGATATGTTTAAATTGTATAAATTGAAAAATATTTGTCAACAAGTGATTCTGTGTGCTATTGCTCACTAATAATATCCCCGCCTGTCAATCAATAATGCTGTGAATATTTTACTTTTTGTGGTTTGAAATCAGCAAGTTGCATAAACCTAAGATGAGCACAGGATTGATTTCAAATTTGATTTTTTTTTTATCAATTTTTTGAAAAAAAATCGATTCCCTTAATCCAAGACAAGATAGTTACTCTTGAAATCGGTGCGTAATCAACGATTATTCACCTCGTTAGGCAAATATGTCATTTTGCACATAGGTGTTAATAATGTAATATTTAAAACAGAGAATCAATACAAAGGAGATTAAGCAATTTTTCAAAATTTAAAAAAAATATACAGTTTCAAAAAAAATGCGTATGTATCGGCATACACTTGCATGTAATGTAATAATGCTGGATTTTGATTGGATGATAAACATAGTATTTTTCACTTATTTCCTATATATTGAGAGATTTTTTCTCTGTCTTTTTAACTAAAGGCTATAAAGAGCCTGTGTCGCTCACCTTGGTCTATGCGAATATTAATGCAGATGGATTCATGACAAAATTGTGTTTTGGTGATGGTGATGTGTTTGTACATCTTACTTTACTGAACATTCTTGCTGCTTACAATTATCTTTATCTATAATGAACTTGGCCCAGAAGTTTCAGAGGAGAAGATTTTTGTAGAAGATTACTAAGATTTACAAAAATGGTTAAAACTTGACTATAAAGGGCAATAACTCCTAAAGGGGGCAACTGACCATTTCGTCATGTTGACTTATTTGTAGATCTTACTTTGCCGACATTTATTGCTTTTTACAGTTTATCTCTATCTATAATAATATTCAAGATCTTAACAAAAAAAAAAACAAAAAACAGCATAATTTCCTTAAGATAACCAATTCAGGGGCAGCAACTCAACAATGGGTTGTCCGATTCATCTGAAAATTTCAGGGCAGATAGATCTTGACCTGATAAACAATTTTACTTCATGTCAGATTTGCTTTAAATGCTTTGGTGTTTGAGTTATAAGCCAAAAACTGAATTTTACCTCTATGTTCTATTTTTAGACGCGGCAGCAATCTTTGTTAGTTAGCCGGGTCACGCCACACATTTTTTAAACTAGATACACAATGATGATTGTGGCCAAGTTTGGTTTTATTTGGCCTCGTAGTTTCAGAGGAGAAGATTTTTGTAAAAGATTACTAAGATTTCGAAAAATGGTTAAAAATTGACTATAAAGGGCAATTACTCCTAAAGGGGTCAACCGACCATTTCAGTCATGTTGACTTATTTGTAAATCTTACTTTGTTGAACATTATTGCTGTTTACAGTTTATCTCTATCTATAATAATATTCAAGATAATAACCAAAAACAGCAAAATTTCCTGAAAATTACCAATTCAGGGGTAGCAACCCAACAACGGGTTGTCTGATTCCTCTGATAATTTCAGGGCACATAGATTTTGACCTGATAAACAATTTAACCCCGTCAGATTTGCTCTAAATGCTTTGGTTTTTTAAAATTAGGAAAACTGCATGTTACCCCTCACGTTCTATTTTTAGCCGTGGCGGGCATCTTGTTTGGTTGGCCGTGTCATCGGACACATTTTTAAAACTTGATACTCCAATGATGATTGTGGCCAATTGAGAATGGTAAAGGGGTATGTGTCAAAGAGAATACATTCCGATCAAAGAGTAGACAACAGCCGACGGCCATTAATCAGTGTTAAGTTAACATTCTGTTAAAGTGGATACAAAGAACATTTGGTAGAATTGAAATAATTGTATCATGCTTACAAGTGGCATCTGTCAAAAATACCAGTATCGATGTAAATCATTTTTCCTTTAACGAACGGCTTTAGAAATTTGCTCTTAACCAGGTTTATTTTGCAAATACCACCTATACGAATGAAAGTACCAATACATTGTTTTTAAACAAAACATGATATACTAGTATCAAATACCAGGCGGTTGTAACCTATCTGTGACATGTACTGAAGCTTTCATTATGCATGAGGATGTTGCAGTTATATATTAATAGTCTGAAGGAAATTTAACATATTTTCTATTAAGGTGGTACCTAACACTACAGGGAGATAACTCTGTAAAGTCAGCTAAATGTTTTAACTACGTTGAGTTGAAAAAGGAATATTAAGCTTCTCAATGATCAAAAGTGGTGATGGTCAAATTGCTATATAACCATTGTAATTTTTCTGACAAAACCGTTGGTTCAAAATTTTATATTTTTTTATATTTTTGTTAAAGTGTCAAAGTAAATACTTTGACAAAATTTTATGAAAATTAAACGAGCCAAATTAATTTTAGTGAAAGTGTTGGGTACCACCTTAAAGGCTAAACGAAGGAATATACTTACTCGTTGATACTCGCATATGTAACGAGAATAATCATATTCGTTCAAATTAATCCAATACCACAAACGTGGACCACTTGGGGCAATTGCATATATCGTCACATAGACCTCGCCAGCATCAGAACTAAAATCGGCTGAAATACACATGAAATGAACCAAATATTTGTTACGTATTGAAACAAGCAAGAAGAACAATTCCAAGTGACAGACAATCTTGCGCAACCCTCTTATTAAATTTAAAAAAAAACAGCTTCAATGTATAGTCTGCTTCGTCTTGTGGAAGATCTATCTGCTGCTAGTTTAGTATTCTCATAAATAAATTGTTCCTTACTGTTATTTTAGAGGCACTGTTATATTCGAATATTTTTTCCACAATAGTTGGAAGAATATATCTGTCCACAATAGTCACCGATATCTATTCAAGTGTCATTAAACCCGATTCTTTCTCCAATAACTTTCTGTCGCATTTCAAAAAGAATAATTTTTACATGGAAATAACGTCAAGTCATTGGTTGAATTTCAAATGATTAGGACGTTTTTAACCAATCAAGACGCTTTGGTGTACACTTTTGAAAATATTACCAAGAATGCATTAGAATCTAAAACGGCATATTTAATGATAATATATGATTTGCTATGTTTAACCTCAAATAATTCTTATTAGAAAACGTATTCTGGAATGTAAGGTCAATGAACGGTACCTATCTAATATAATATAAAAAAAAAGAGATGTGGTATGATTGCCAATAACACTGTCCACAAGAGACCAAAATGACACAGACATTAACAACTATAGGTCACCGTAAGTCCTTCAACAATGAGCAAGGCCCATACCACATAGTGTATTTTAAAGCGACACATCGACATATTTAACTATTTGGACAGCAGCGTTAATGCTGCAATTGATTGTACTAATCTTTTTCAATACCATTTATTGAATTAAATCATATTAAGATTGTATAAAATAACAACATGCGAAATATGCAAAACCGATTGAATTTCAACCTATTAAGTCGAAAAAAACGTTGTTGCTGGTCAGTTTGAACAAAGGTTCCGTACTTAAGGACCGTACGTTGACCTATAATGGTTTACTTTTACAAATTTTAACATGGATGGAGAGTTGTGTCTCATTGGCACTCATACTACATCTTCTTATATACATTGACAACGCAATGAAAAAAAAAAATTAACTAAAAGAACACAGCAGTAAACGAAACACAATATTTAAAGACTAGCGGTGATATCAAGTGCTCTGGAAGTGTAAGAACATTCAGCACAAATAGTGCTCACCGTCGGGTTGTGAATGTAAGAACATTATCAGTAGATAACATTCGAAAAAAAACTACTTGTATTTGTTTTCATCCTTTTATCTAGTTACAAAGTACCTAATGTAAAAATGCTGATCTTTATTAGTCTATTAACTTTGTTTATACCTTTTGTATACACATGTATTGTTTGTTACATGTACTGTTCTACATTTTTCTTTTTTGTGTTGTATGTTTACTGTCTCACCAACGTATCGTTTATATAATGTTAATGAATTATCCTAAATAAGTCAAATTTACCTGATCCAAATGGGGGAAGATCTTTTGAAAATGGACCATTTTCTTTGTAAAATGTATAGGTCCCATCTCCGTCTCTATCATTTGCACCAGTCCATAAAGTATATGCATTGGCTGTACAAAGAATTAAATGTAAAATTAAAAAATCAGTAGAATAAAAATACAGTATGAACATAAATATCAACTCAAATGAATTAAAAAAAAAAGACCTTACAACTTGAAACAATTTATTACTTAGCGAAACTGATTGGAAACAACTCCCATATTCTTGGCTATAATTGTTCAAAGAAACAAGATAAATTGATACTGTTGAGGTTTAAGGGAACAAAAAGAATAAGTTCAAACGATGTTAACTGTTATGGTGCGTAATCGTATTGGTACAAATCTAAAAAAAATGTTTGCCGATATAAGAATTAGTTTAGTAAATATAGAAAATATATATATAAAATGAACATATCAAATGTGATTTTTATTCATCATTTACTAAGTTAAATGTGTTTATAAAGTCGCCTTCGTAGCTCATTAAATTACCGTTTTTTGACATCCGGGTGGAAATACACAATTGTTTCTACGCCATGTTCAATGTAGAGAACAACGTACCGAATCTACACAATCAAAGACTAGGTATTTTCTTGAGTGAGTTTATTAAAGCAAGAAAGTGTTTTTTTGTTCGCTGCTCTTTCCTTTACTTATCTATCTAACAATGCACCTCAAATACTTGGAAGGACGTCGTTTTGTAACTTGACTATTTCGTACCTCTGCAACTTCTTATCGAAATTATCATTGAGTACCCATGTTCAATATTGGCCGTTTCAGAATCTTAAGCATCATGGGTAAGTTCATTGTTCGTACTCCAAAGTGAAAACGACTTACGTCATTGGTTAAATTTCCATTGTTTATAACGTTTTAAACCAATCAAAACGCTTTGGTGTACGCTTTTGAAAATATTACCCAGGATGCATAAGATTCTGAAACGGCGAATTATGTAGTATCTCATAGGTAAATAAATGTAAATTTTTGCTTATCATATATATTTTTAAATTAATGACATTGTGTTCGAACATCGTTAATTGACGAAAACTGAAAAAGGGAAGGATTGTCCATACTACCCAATTGTAAGTTTTGAAATGCTTTTATATTTAATGTTTTAATACTGTTACATTTATCGAAATATATTTGAGATCATTTTGATTTGAAATAAAAATATATTTAACACAGATGAAATATTTCTAAGCATTATAACATTTCTAAAGAGTTATAATTGGTTGAATTAGGCAATACATAGAAACTTTGATATAATTTTTCATCTAAACAAAATTATTGTATATTCTCAACTTACGAAGAATAAATTCCTGGTAAACATAATTGGCTTCTTTTTCCGTGTTCGGTCTCCACAGGTAGGCACCTGGTGTTCTGGCACAAATCGACTGCAATTAATTAGTAAGATTACATTCATATTCTTTTGTACATTTCGTTCAATGAATTTGTTTGTTTATAGTACTGTGGTTTCATTAATGTTTGTTGAATACCAAGTTTTGTTGATTTCGTGGGAACAGATGAACCACGAAATAAAATATTAACCAATGACACATTTTTAATAGACTTTATGATGACGTCAGCAAAAAATCCAAACTCAAGGTTTTTTTTGTATGAAAATTGTCTTTTTATCCAAAATTAACCAGACCTTTATCAACGAACTGTATAAATTAAACATAGAAACAACACCAATACCATGATCATTAAAAACTAATAAAATCGGGTTAGAAATTCATCATTCTTCGTATAATAAATCTGGTTATCTTTCGTTATACTTATAATGCAATGATAACGTAGTAAATTACCCAATTCAGGGAATAAAACAGACTTCTATAGTCTCACTTGATAAAAACAACAAAGATACCTTTATTGTAATCTCTTATTAGTTTTATTTTCTGCCTACAGATTAATAGTGATTTATAATCAGTCTCACCCGAGCTGCCTCCCACGGTTTTCTGTCGTCACCATATAAATAACAACTAGTACTACTGTTTTCGTTTGGTAACAGCCTGTAACCCGCTGGGCAAGTTTCTGGAACACATTGCGGTTTTAAAACTGAAAAAAAACAACATATGGATTGAATTTAATCCAAAGTTGCGATTAAAACACAAAAAGAAAAAGCGATGACATATAGAAAATAACGTAATGAATGAACCGCCATGATCAAATACACAACGCCATTATCATGATTATAACATAAACGGTACAAATATATTTGCACCAGATTCGTAATTCGATAGTTAATGTCTCGTCAGAGATGTTCAATTCAAATAAAGACAACAGTAGTATACAACTATAAATGAAAACATAAACCTTTTTTAAACATGAAGAGATGTGAACCAAAAAAAGGGGAAAAGAAAGTATAACCAAAGCCGGACAAAGAACTGGAGCTTTGGTAAATATATGCATTCATTGTGAATAATACGAATATACATGATATATGTATATAGAAGATACAGTTATTTCTTTGATTAAGAAGATTTGGAATGATTGCAAATGAAACAACTCTTCAAAATAAACCACATTGTTGTGTATGAACATTTTTATCTTACACAGCAGTTAATTATAGCAAAAAAATAACATTGAACATAGGGAAGAAAAAGAAAAAAAAGAAAAAAGAACAAAGGAAATATAAACAACAAAAAAGAATAGAAGAACAAAAGAAAAACGAAAAGGAAAAAAAAAGAAGAAAGGCCTATACTTACATTACAAGTAAATATCAAATTCATTTTAAAAGGGAACGTACTGTGTAAAGTGCACAATTATAAAATGTGTTACTGTAAATTTAGAAATAAGTAAGTGTATACATTTTTATGATTGTATTATTTTAGACTAAATGTTCGTTGACATTTATCATCGTGGTTTTGCGTAAGTCTGTATTCAATCTTATATAAGATCGGTCATTCTTTGAAATTTTAATTGAGTAGTATTCAACGCATAGTAATGATTTTCAGAGTATGTTAAAACTACATGTACAGCTGACGTAATGCATTTTTTCTTTATTTATGGTTTATGAATAGTCGTTTTTTATTGAAAGTAAGTCGACATTCATTTATGAATATAAAAATGATTGCAAAATAATCACATGTAAACATATAAACGTGCTTACCAAGTGTGGACTATGCAGACGTAAAGCCAAAACATAAAGAAAATCAGAAAAAAAAATCTGAAAATTGTAACAAAAAAATATTCAAGGACACAGCTGAAACAACTTTCATTTATTTCTTTTTCTTTGACTGGAACATCACAAATGTGATATTATAAGTATAAACATGTCATACTTAGATGTTTTGTTTTTGTTGAGCACAAAATATTTCAGGAAAGGGAATGAATAACTGTTCCATGTTTCTTTTTCCCCAAAAAATAACTATCTCTGTCTATTAAATTCTTTGCATGTCATTCGATGCTTAATTTATTTGTTTACTTACATTTGCAACATGGTCGTTCATTGCAGCATTTTCCGGTATACGTCCATTCAGACCCGAATGTCTGATTACATGGAACACCTTTTTTTCCACAGGTACCGTTGGAGGCGTTGCATATTCCAGAAAGAACTGAATTGTACAGTAATCCGATACACTATAGCATGATTTACTTTGATATATACATTAACATTACACAATAGGAATATAGATATAAAGTATTTTTTTTATTTCTCAAATTCATTAACCATGTTGAATATAGGACACAAAGAAGAATTTTGTTAACTCTTAGAAAAACATGTACATTTATATTGTAGTTGCGTTATGATTTCTCATAAATAGAAGTTACTAAATTTGCTCGAGATGCTTGTTACACTGCTTAGAAGTTTTACAAATCGTTCTTCCTAAATGCAGATTTTTTTATTGTTCTTATGTCAAACTAGGAAAGTAGTGTTGGACTGTTTTTCACAGCTCTGTGGCTGACCGAAGTACTGATATTATCGTAATAACTGGTCGGGATTAACTCCAAATTACTATAAAAACAAATGGTTGATAATTGTAGTAACACGATTGAATAATTGTAACATAAAAAGGTTATAACTCTGTTTGTCTCATTTGAATCTAGAATGCAGAACGTTTGATCAAAGCGAAATGGTCGTTACTTTTTACTATCATGAGAAAGTCTAGCAGCTTAATCTTTAATCTTCACTACAGTGTTTTAAAGATATAGAATACTTACTGCCGCCATTTGACACATCAATTGTGCAAAAGATGAAAACAATCAAACAACAATACTTCATCATAATTCTGAAATGAAAAGTAAAGTCACAAAAATACTGAACTCAGAGGAAAATTAATTTGGAAAGTCCATAATCACATGGCAAAATCAAAAAACAAAACGCATCAAAAACGAATGGACAAGAACTGTCATATTCCTGACTTGGTACAGGCATTTTCAAATGTAGAAAATAGTGGATTAAACCTGGTTCTATAGCGATAACCCTCTCACTTTAATAACATTCTCATCAAATTCCGCTACATTTACATAATGCGTTAAATAAACAGTCACAATAAATAAAATAGTCAAAATATGGGTACATCAGTCATCATCGTATAACAATTTTAAAAGGAAAACTCGTCAATATCAATCCTATATTCCGAGTAATTTAGAAATAAAATCATTATCGATACAGGATGAAGTTTATATTTGCACCAGACGCGCGTTTCATCTTCAGATATGGCATTATGAAGAAAGTACCGTTAACTTATAGTAAGTGCAGTGATCATGTTAGCATTAAATGTTATATTTTAATCGCTGATTTCAAGTTCCAAAAAGATGCAAGAGTTGTTTAACCAAATTCCTTATTTACCAATAAAAGGGTATGGATGATGCATTCAAGCACTTTTAGGTTGTAGGCATTGTAGTGGTTTACAGGTATATGTCAAAGTATCTTGATAGCGAGCATCATTTTTCGGAGGTTGGTAATCGAACTGTCAAAATAAAAGTTATTTGTGTTAGGGATTCGTTTTGATTTTTTGGTTTCAAATTTTATTCTTTGTGCTTTCTATTTTGAATGCCATTGCTGTAAGAATGAGAGTGACTCTCATATTTATCAAAAACGTGTTTGAAATTCAACATTTTATATTCAGTCCAGTTTAAGGTAAAAGAAACATCCGAAAATTAACAAATTTGGTTCGACTTCTTGTTAAATAAAACGTTATTACTTGTCTCTTATAATCTAATATGAAGAAAAGTTTGTGTTGTGCAATAGAAGAAGTTGTTCTGTAACAGAAATATAACAGAACCCGAATAGTGCTTGACAATGGACTAGCTAGTTCAGAATATATATTTGTCTTACTAGGCAGTAAACAACAAAGCCATATGTCGTAGGCTAACGTAGCTGATTTTATATTTCAGTACTCTTAAATATGACTTAATCATCGCTAGTAAAGTTTGTATTTTTATTCTTTCACACTTGACGTTTTGCTGAGCTGAAATTTGTCTGATGGAATAATCTGTTAAAGTGAAACCTGTTTAAACCGAAACTGTTCGTAATTGAAGATTTTGTTCGGTTTTATAAGATTCACTACGCGGTGTTTGGTTTATACTGCAGGTTTTAGGTTTAAACATGAGTCGGTTTAACCAGTTTCCCCTTTATTACCTTTCATGATCAAATTGTATTGAAAATTTTTTAAATAACTTGAATATTGTTTGTACGAAAATAATTGAAAACTTACCGCAATGTGAAATAGCCGAGTCGGAGATAGAAAGATGATTTTTGAAATTCAGTGGCTACTTAAATAGTAAGTTATATAAAATTACGTGGTGAATATTCTGCGTGGTTTAAAACATCGGTTAGTAACACATGTTGTTTTTCTGTCTCAATATTGAACGAATAAGCAAATATTGTTAAACGTGTTACTAGCTTTAACTGTCACTAAAGTATTTTCTATTACTTATGGATATTGTTATTTAATCAGCAAATAGTAAAATAAAATAAAAACCTCAGAGGAAATTCAACGGAAAGGCTCTAGTCAAATGACAAATTCAAAAGCTCAATCATCAAATAACTAAATAACATCTGTCATATTCGTGACTTGGTACAGGCATTTTGTAGTAAAAGAAATAATGGATTAAGCCTGGTTTTATAGCTAGCTAAACCAGTTGATTGTATGAAAGTCGAATCCAATTTAATCACTTTGACCACAATGTGTGAACAAAACAAACATACACAACAGGCAAAGAATAATGAAAAAATAGGGATACAGCAGTCAACATTGTGCTACAATTATAACAAGTAATCCTGTGTTAGGATGCTAACACAAAAGTCACCAAAACGGACCCCAAATCGTTTGTTCTGCGGTATCAATGATGCCAAATTACCTATGTGTAAAGTTTCATTAAATCGAATGGATTTTGATCTTTTAACATTTTTGCCGTTTCCATGGTTACGGCGGCCATTTTGGAAATTTTGAAGTCAAAAGTAATGTCCACATATGGTAGGCAACATTTGTTTTAAGTTTCATCAATTTTGAAGCAATTTGAAATTTTTTGACATTTTTGCTGTTTCCATGGCAACGGCGGCCATTTTGAAAATTCCAAACTCAAAAGTTTAGTCTCCATACATTAGGCAACATTTGCTATAAGTTTCAATAATTTTGAAGCATTTTGAAGTTTTTCATATTTTTGCTGTTTCCATGGTAACGGCGGCCATTTTGAATATTCCAAAGTCCAACCCCCACTGTAATGTGTTCCCTCCATAATTATATACAATCATGTACCATTTAATGTCTCTCGAACTAATTTGACATTGATGTTCTGGAATGTTCCATAAAAATTCACCCCCCTAAAATTATGCCAAGGAGACCCCCTACTGAAATAAAATTAGTTCCAAGTTGAAGCTGACATGTGTCTCTAAATATTCATAAAAGAATATATAATACCATCTACTCTATTTACAGCAGAAAATTGATGAAATGCAAAAAAAAATTGACCCCACCCATCTTTGAGCCCCCCTAATTATGCCAAGATGACACCCTGGTATCATGGACATTGGGTTCTGCAACCCCCATGATGCAGACCTATACCCAGAATAAATATCAAGTTTCCATCCCCTAATGCTTTAAAGAAAATGGTACGACAGTTTAAGGGGTCAGAAAGAGAAGAATAAGAATAATAATAATAAGAAACGATACAAAAACAATAAGTCGCCAAAAACTCCGTTTTGGTGACTTAACAAGTAATCCTGTGTTAGGATGCAAACACAAAAGTCACCAAAACGGACCCCACATCATTGTTCTGCGGTATCATTGATGCCAAATAATGTGTGTGTAAAGTTTAATTCAATATGAAGAATTACATTTTTTTGGACATTTTTGCTGTTTCCATGGCAACGGCGGCCATTTTGAAAATTTCAAACTCAAAATTAAAGTCTACACAAGTTAGGCAACATTTGTTATAAGTTTCATTAAATTTGAAGCATTTTGATTTTTTTAATATTTTTGCTGTTTCCATGGTAACGGCGGCCATTTTGAAAATTCCAAACTCAAAAGTCAATTCTACACAAGTTAGTCAACATTAGTTATAAGTTTCATTAAATTTGAAGCATTTTGAAGTTTTTCATATTTTTGTTGTTTCCATGGTAACGGCGGCCATTTTGAATATTCCAAAGAGAAAGTGCTGCTGCAAATTGTTCTCTCCATAATTATATACCATCATATACCATTAAATGTGTCTAGAATAAATTAAACTTTGATGTTCTGGAATGTTCCATGAAAATTCACCCCCCTAAAATTATGCCAGGAGACCCCCTACTGAAATAAAAAAAGTTCCATGTTGAAGCAGACATGTGTCTCTTAATATTCATAGAAGTAATCATTATTCCATCTACTCTACATACAGTAGGAAATTTAAGAAATGTAAAAAAAAATTGACCCCACCCATCTTTGAGCCCCCCTAATTATGCCAAGATGACACCCTGGTATCACCGACATTGGGTTCTGCAACCCCCATGATGCAGACCCATACCCAGAAAAAATATAAAGTTTCCATCCTCTACTGCTTCCCAGAAAATGGTACGACAGTTTAAGGGGTCAGAAAGAGAAGAATAAGAATAATAATAATTAAAAACCAATTGTTCAGAGAACAATTGAAGGTCTTTCCATCAAAACAATGTATTTTGATATGAAAAGTTGTGAAACTAAGTTTAAAATGTCATTTCAATCGTCAAATGATAGCTCCTAGTAAGCTGATTCCAAAAATATATTGTTTCCATACATTTTTTTTAAATAAGGGAGATAATTTGTTACTTCCGGTTTGAAAAATGTTACTTCCGATTATATTTGAATATTTACTTGACACTGATTCCAAAAATATCTGCTTCTATATACTTTTATATTAATAAAGTACAAAAAAATAGCTATTTCCGGTTTACAAAAGGTCACTTCCGGTTGTTTTTTACAAGGTTAAATGGTTTGATACCTTTTTCTAAAAGTTGTATATCTTTATCATGTATACATATAGAATAAAAGCAAAGGTCAAAATCTAGAACGTCAAATTAAGCTATGACCTTGAGATCAATTTCAAGGTCATAAACCAAGGACCTCAAATCAAAAGACCATAGGTCTTTATTATATTTTGTTAATGAGTTATATCACCAAACGCGTATTTTTAAATACAAGAGGGGAGAAAACTCCCTTTTACATTCAACGTACGCTTGCAATCAAAATTTACATCTTACGACATGTCGCAACTAACAATTTAGTAAAAATAATTTGTTGATATCTTATACAGTCTTTGGATATAAGTGTTAATAAGCCAAATTCAAATATAAGAATATGACCTTGACCTTTGACCTTGACCTAATTTTCATTTTTTGGGACCAAGGACCTCAAATCAAAAGATCCTAGGTCTCTATCACTTATGATTTATAAGATAGAAATTCATATCACTTATATCAGATGCATAAGGGGAAATAACTCTCATATGGAGCGGTCATATCGCTTCGGTCAAAACAGGACAAATCATGCGAAGGATATAACGAGCAATTTTGTAAAATAAATTTGTCATAATCTTTTACGGTTGCAAAGGAGATGCGCTAACAAGGAAAACAGTGTTTGGGGAGATAACTCCTACAAAGAAAAGAATTCGTTTACGCAGGGTAAATTTCAAAAGCGCATAAACTGTTTGATATCATATACCAAATATCTAAGCGACATATTGCGAAACAAATGTTTATCGCAAGAACAAAATTAGGCGGAAGAAAAAAAAAAAAAAAAAAATAATCAGAAGAAAAACAATAGGTCTTTCCACAGAAAAGTGGAAAGACCTAATAAGAAACGATACAAAAACAATAAGTCCCCAAAACTCCGTTTTGGTGACTTAATTACCACAAAAATAAACTAAGATGTAAAAAAAAGCACAAAAAAAAACCAGACTCGTCTTTACTATCAAAACGACACACCCAGGGCTCTCAAATTCAAGGTGGTGAAGTGTCAAATTGAACTTGTGGAATAAACCAAAGCTGCATACAATTAATCACTAGGGGAGGGCTGGGAACCTGCTAACATGTTTAACCCCACCACATACTCTATGTATGTGCCTGGCCAAAGTCAGGAGCCTGTAATTCAGTGGTTGACGTTTATATATGATACATAATTGTTTTCCGTTCATATGTGTACAAAAAATACAAAATCATCAAAGTATCTGAGTAAGCTGTTATAGTCATTTATAGTCAAGAAATCTATACATTTTTGATTCAATGTGTTTCAGACCAAAAAGATTAAAAATAAATTCTGTCGATGATATATGTTAATACCAAAGATATCTGATGCTGTGTTCCGTACTTTCTTGATCAATATTATACATTTATTCCCCGTGCCTTTTGAAATTTTTGTTTGTTTTTACGTCTGAAAAAAATTTGAATGAATATGATAAATACTTATGATGATTTTTGATATCGCTATTGAAAAAAAAAAATTTAAGACGTTATGTACATTAAACGCGTGTAACGCCGTACAATAAAGTCCCAACGTTTCAGAGGGGAATATGATATTTAGAGGTAAAAAAAAACATGAAGTTTTGTTCAATGAAATTTTGAATAATCTCAACCAATCAAAGATTGACTAAACATTCAATATATATAGTGAAATAAAATAACATATTCGAACATTGATATGACAGTTGGTTTTCAGAAGTTGTAACAATTCGTTTGAATCATTTTTGATTTTAAAAAAAGATGTCTGATATATAGTTACGGTTTACGAAAACTGTAATATTTCATTTCGTCGTTTGTCTATTATGTTATTGTGATATTATTAAGAAAAAATTCTATTATCGCTATTTTGTGCATTTTTCCTTTGATCCTTTTTTGTGATAATTTTCATATCATGCTTCTCGCTTGAGATGGAAAAATTATCGCTAGAAACTAAGGAGGCCACGTGGCGTTGCTAACGAAATTGACATTGAAATTGACAACGTCGTCATAGGTAAAATAGCCATAAACAGATTATTATTGGTCATCTCAACTCGATTGATTTTCTCACTTTCGCTGTCGCAGCTCAAGCGAGAAAATATATCTCGTTTAGATAATCAACGATAATCTATAAATTTATATTCAGTTATGATAGCAAATTAAAGTACTTTGATTATACTAGCTCATTATACAACAAATAGCGACAGTCTTTATATTTCTTTGTTCATATAATTGATTATGCAAGTTATGTACGTCTTGATAATGTACGTGTAACATCTTTCTGACTTTGTCATCAATATATTAATTTTGATTAAGTCAGCGAAAGTTTACATATAACTTTTTAAGTAAACTAGAAATATAGATAATATTAATGTATATGTGTCGGTTAGTGTATAGAAAGGTATATACTATGAAAAAAATTCGAGCGCGGGGCTGTGCCCCAAGCTCTTATTTTCATAGTATATTCCCTTCTATACACTATCCAATTTAGTACATATTTACAACTTGAGTAATCCTGTAATTAGTCTATTGATATGTTTTTGCTGACTTGGTGTAGCTCATTTACGTAGTTTTGTAAATCTACTCACTATTATCATTGTAAGATATTGACTACCGAATGAAAAGATTATAGTTGCTGGTGTAAGTAGTTTTATTAGTACATTATATAAAGCTGTGTTTTACTATACATGATAAATTTTAGAACATATAGATAGTTTGCTGTTGCTGATCCAAAAAGAGAGTGGTGGAAAACACTTTTTTTTGGGGGGTGGGGGGGGGGGTGGTGGGGGATGATCAATGCAATGAATACATGTTGTTGAACCCATCCCCCTTATTTTTGGTTGTAACACCTTTTAAAAAAAGATGGATCTTACCTGGATATGTACCCGTAGGTGGTCTAATGGATAGCTTACGTGCATGAAATATCTGTCACTCGACATAAAGCAACCAATTATCAAACAATTCATGACGAAATAGATCAAATTGCTCTAATTTTCATTCACAAGGTTTCACGGTTCACTCTTTTTTTGGGTACAAAGTAATTACATGGAAGATAAATGATAACAATATCAGATGGCATTGTACTCTAACCAAGTTAATAAGAACTATATTTGTTACTCTTTATTTGAATGAAAGAAACTTTTAATTGTCAAATACATGTTTAGATCCTAAGATAATTAGATTAAATAGTGGGATGTTTAGAAATTAATTTGAAAACTATTTAGTTTAATTTGGAATACAACATTTTTTCTTTTTCAAAATAGCCAGTAGCAATTATTATTTCAATATCTTGATTACGATACAATTAAACTTACTATTGTGGTCATTCATGCGCAGTTACTTAGTACACGGAAAAAGTATGTACTATGAAAGTTAGAAGACAAATTCAAGCAATTTGATTGGACTAGAAGTTATAAGTATGGGCTAAATTGCATTAGTTATTATTATTTAAATTTTCGTCATCTGCGTGGTATCATCTTTTCTTTTTTGTTGGATTAGTATTAAGACAATGATAAGATATAGGAATAGTTGGTGTGAGTCCCAATGAGACAACTCTCCATCCAAATAACAATTTTAAAAAAAGTAAACCATTATAGGTTAATGTACGGCCTTCAACACCGAGCCTTGGCTCACACCGAACAACAAGTTATAAAGAGCTCTATCAAAATTACTAGTGAAAAACCATTTAAACAGGAAAACCGACGGTCTAATCTACATAAAAAAGGAGACACGAGAAATACGTATAAATTACATAAACAAACGACAACTACTGTACATCACAATCCTGACTTAGGACAGTTGCAATAATTTGCAGTGGGATAAACGTTTTAATTGATCCAAACCCTCTGCTTTATTTCTGAAACAGTAGTTTCATATGTAAATATAAAATCTGTTTTCAGTCTTGTTTAGTTTAGTTTAAACATATTTATTTATAGTGGATTGGGAAACAAGTTTTACAACTTATATTAATCCCTTTCCACTTTCAGTCTTGTATCACCATCACTTTTGATCTGATTAACACAATCTGTCGTAGAGTTTCCACTGGTTCAGACGTACTTATAATATAATTGTTTAATATGTGACTGTATCCATCATGAGCTGATTGGCCATTATAAAAAAGGTGTGTCAAAAATCATATTGGATATTCTTCCTCAGTCATAATAACCATCCATTAATACCGAACGGGACAAAGAAATAAAACGACGGGTGCTGTTTACGGTGCAGGAAATGGTTACTCTTCCAGAGCACCTGATTTAACTCCCGGGTTTTAGTGGAGTTCGTGTTGTTTTTTTATTTATTATTTATAACTGTTGATGTAGTTTTCCTTTGTTTTATGTGAGTCTTTGTTTATTCCTTGATTTTGATTGTCATTGTCTATATAAACTTGTAAGATCCTCAGCAATTAATAGTTCAGCTGATCTGCATTTTCAATCTGCATCTTGATACATCATTTTCTTTGTTAAACGCTAAACAAAAAGATATGAGAGCTTCATTAGTTGTATAGAGCTTAGATATTGGAATGGTCTAGCGCGTTGTGCATAGTGAGGGCGATTCGGTGCCATAATATATCAGTGGCGCGAGTTAAAGAAAAGGCCAGACAAGAATAAATATATTTCGTTTAAGGTATAGTAAGAGAATTATAGAACAGAGACTTTGGAATTTCATTTCTATATAAAATACTATTTCTGTACGATATTGATATCACTTAGATAGATTCAAATATAAAAGCTTATTATGCATCATTTTCCTTGTTAATATAATTGATTTTGCAAGTTATACATTTCTTGATGTTGTATGTGTAACATCTTTCTCACTTCGTATCAATATATATATATATATATAATTATTTCGTCAGCGGAATTTGTTTCATTTCTCTATCGGACTACACTTGCATTGCCGACAACTGGATTTTAAATAAATATGTTTAATTCCGATGCAAAGACACAATAAGTGAATCAATTTTAAAGCCAAAATATGCAATCTATAATGACCTGACAACAGTACCGTAACTTAATCCCTTCTTGATAAGTTTGTTTAAAGCTTTTTAACTAAATACTGACTTTGTTGTGCTTTGTAAAGAATATTATGATAACAGATTGGATGTGAAATACCTGAACGTATAAGATGTCTGCATGTTGAGTTATATTTACGTATGATATTCTTGTACCGATGACAAAAATTTAGTAAATGCTTTGACTAATATCGAAAACCCTGGTGTAATAATTTTTCAGTTATGCATAAATTTCTCTTGCTTAAATTTTAAACATTGTTACATACACTAGCGAATCAAACACGTTGAGATATATGAACACTGTTAGATGATATCAAGGGAACGTCACCGTAAAAAAATGGATAGTTAGCGATAGGAAATAAAAGACCATCTTTTTCATTATAATTTATTGTATTAAAATTTCCGTTAATGATATAGATATCAA
This sequence comes from Mytilus trossulus, assembly GCF_036588685.1. Taxonomy (NCBI): domain Eukaryota; kingdom Metazoa; phylum Mollusca; class Bivalvia; order Mytilida; family Mytilidae; genus Mytilus; species Mytilus trossulus. The sequence continues at coordinate 73,923,683 of NC_086380.1, forward strand.
AATAAAGGAAAGGGCAGAGGTCGTTGTTAGAATTAGAATTATTTAAAGTTAGTTCATCAGGATAACTTTCTTAAGTACACATAATGAAATCGTCATTATTGAGAGCCAATTTATCATCTAAATATCTGAAATTATTAGTATTATTTTTTTTTGTTCTACAATGTTAACATGGTATTTAGTAATTATTAGTTCAATAAAACTGCTATCTAACTATGATTCAATAGGCACTAGATTGATATTTCTGAAAAAAACAAAACCCAAATTAAAACATGTGTTTCGTCTCATAGTATAGCTCCTAAAAGTTATCTTATCTCCAATAAACATAAACCCGTAGTTCATCTTAAAAGTTAAATTTGATGCATATAGTTCTTATAATTTTATTTTTCACTCAACAATTTCACAATACAATATCCCGTTACTGCATATAGTCGTTGACCTCTAAGTTCAAATTATCTACAACTGTTGGACACACAATTGGTAATGTTCGTTCTTCGCATGTTTTAAGTACAGCTCTTTATTACAACCAGGCAGAGTGCCTTATACATGATATACATGAGGGATTCCAGATTTTATCTATAATTGGTCTAGGTGAAGCAATAAATGAATACTGCTTAAAAAATATTTTTTAGTGGGAAAATATGAGTGGCTGAAATGGTAACGGACATTCTATGATTTGGTTCATAAGCGTTGTAAAATCTTTCAAAAATCAGCTAAATCACCACAATTCAAAGCTTGGTTATGAATAGAATCATGCATTTTTCATTAATGTTCATATGTTACTTTGATACAACTTGGTTTAAGCTTCATTTTTATGAAGATTGCATGACAACCAAATTTGCAATTTTTTTTTTTAAAATTGCCAAAAAAAGCATATTTTCAACTTTTTTGAAATACGGATTTCAGAAATTGTCTCTGGTGTTTTTCAGAAAAGTGCAAATGTGTTCAGAATAGTTTGCACTGTAGTTATGAAGGTTGGATATTTCTTTACCAAATTAAATAAAGAAATGCGTGGGATTTTCTTTAGTTCTTTCACCATAGCAACCGATTTTTTCCTTGGAAACGGAGTGTTTAATTGCAGAATATTGCAGTTTAAGATATTTTAGCAATAGTTGAAAAATTAGATTTGTGTCTTGCTTGAAACAAATTGCTAGTGAAAAATTGTCCATTGTTATATAATTTGATAACTTTTTCCACTCACCTGGCCCACAGATCAAGTAAGTTTATTTAGTCTGTGGCGTCCGTCATCTGTCCTTGTCTTTCTCTGTTGTCGTCTGTTAATTATTTCTAACTATAAAAGATGGTTGTCATTAATTCTATACTAATCTGCAATGTTTGCAAAATAAGAGTCTATTACTGATTATGCACATAGAATTAGTTGAGTGACGCAGGCTCTTTAGAGGCTATATTTTTATAACAGATGAAACCAAATTTATGATTACAATCATATAACTAGGCTTCAAATAAAAAAAACATGCCAAAAAATCTCTAATTACTATCTCATCAACCACATGAAATAAAAAAAATTGTTTTCAATGTTTTCTAGTGTTTATTGAACTAAGTAACCATTAAATCATGATTATCATATATATTTGAAACAAACCACATATATTAAGCAACTTGTATGTTGTGATAACATTCTCTGCTTCAAAACTATTTGATTAATCTTTCATGGGACATGCAATTATCAAATTGGTTTGCAAGGCACTGAGTATTGTTTTTTTAATATTCAATTCTATCAGATATATTGACTTAAATTGTTTTTGAATTTGATACGTTTGAAATTGGAAATTAAATAATTTACATCTATGTTTTAGGAATATTGGCAAACAGACTGCCTTAGCATGGACAGCAGGGATGACTGCAAATCATAATCTGTGTATTTACAGCCATCTCAATATTCATAGTGTCAAGATTCACAGGAAAGTCCATCTGGAAAAAGGAAAATGTTACAGTAGATATAAATCCTGTGAAAAAAAACCGGTAACTGTTGACTTTGATCTTGCATCTGAGAGGACAAAAAATGATTATGTCAGGAAGGCAAAAAAAATAATACACAGCGTACTTTGTGTACTGGTTCCACAACATAATCACTATTTGAGGAGGTTCTATATGAATCTAATGCATGAAAAGATCAGACTCTTGAGTCATTTCCAAAAGCATATAGCAGTATGTCAAGTTGGGGAACACAGATACAAATTCTCTCTCTTCTAGTACAAGATTACAGTTACAATCAACTCAAAAGCTCTAAATTGTTGTGATTTAGCTGATTTTTGAAAGATTTTACCACGGTAATTTACCAAAACATAGTGTGTCCGTTACTATGGCAACCACTCATATTTCCCACCCAAAATGACTTTTTGAACAGCATTCATGTATTGCTTCTACTAGGCCAATTATAGATAAAGTCTGAAACCTGCATGTATCGCGCTCTGCCTGATTCTTACAAAGAGCTGTACTCAACTGTTAAATTTGTAATAGTGCACCGACATTTACCTTAACTATACATGCAGCCGTGTGATATTCTATGTAAAATTGTTGTGACTCTACACGATATATCGGTATCAATCGCAAATATTTGTTTTAGTGTCGAGATGAAATGTGCATCTTTAACATTCATGGCCATTCTTTTAATCAGAGATTTTGTTTTCTGTTTAGAAGCAATCGTTGAAATTCCCATAGATTTTTTTGAAATACTAGACTGGATTACATTCATTAGTGGGAATCTAATGTATTTGATTAATATTCGCAATACTGCTCGCTTAGTCTTCGTGTTAATTTCGAGATTTTTTATGTTGACACAAGCTTACGGCATATTACAACAAACTCAAATAAAGCCTCATCTTTACACGATACACATTTGTAATTAAGTACCAGTATGGTACGATTTTCTTGTATTCATCTGTATTTATCTGAAGTGAGTTTTAGACAGCTTACTTGTGTATTAAACAGTGAAAACTGAACATACACCGGAAATCCCATTCCTGTTTGGAATCATTTTTCTCGACGTTATTTGGAATGGATAATATGAAAAAAAAGATATATTATTTACACTGAATGTATATTATCGATTCTCACTTTTTGAATACAAATATTTTGACACTTATTTTTTACATCTACAAGTATTTGTGAAATATGTGTCCTTTAAAGTTATCCATTCGTTTGATGTGTTTGGACTTTTGATTTTGCCTTTTGATTTTGGATTTTCCTTTTGAATTTTCCTCGGAGTTCGGTATTTTTGTGTTTTTACTTTTTTCAATTCAAATGATTATTCAATAATGAACAGAACATTAAAAGAGTTAATTATTTAAAATAAAAAGACTGACGGATGACACCCAAGTCGCTGTGTGAATTTTTATGAAGCAAATGTGAAATCTATGGAAAATTTGCATCCGAACGTAATCTGAATACGAACAGCATACGATCGCGAGTTTCGAACAAAATATGAAACATTTTTGGAAAATTGTATTCAACAGGTTGTGTAATATCACAGAACATGCAGAAATACTGCACTCAGAAGAAAAATTCAAAAAGAAAAGTCCTTAATCAAATGTCAACATTAAATGTAAAACATATCAAACTAATTGATTACAAGTGTCATATTCCTGTTTTGGTACTGGTATTTGTTAATGTCGGAAATACCGGATTAAACCAAGTTTTATATCGGACTTAACATAATGTTTATGTGACAGTCGCATCAACCTTTATGATATTGACAATGATGCGTGAACAAAAACAAATAAATATAAAAGGTAAACAGGTTAAATATGTGGTACACCAGTTAACATGATGTTTCATCTTAATCATCAAAAATAAGTAAACATAACAAAAAGTACACAAATGCAAATTCCAATTTAAATAATCTCATTTTTACTGGTTTATAATAGGATTTTAGTGTATATGAATATTATATTACATGATGGCCTAAAATAATAGAGTTTTTAATACCATTCATTCATAAAACATACCGTGTTCTATAACTATGTCGTCCTGTCGTTTCCAAGTATATATTTGAATATTACACCTTGACGGAAACATGGGAAAATCGTCATCGTTTTTATAGCATTACCATCATGCTATGAATAAAAAAAGTAACCAGTTGAAATATTCATACAGTTAACAATGTAGCTGTTTGCAGCATCCAACCCGCTTTTATAACCAGATTTTTCATTCGGAAGAATCGGTTGAATACTATCTTTTTCAATTCTAAAAGGAAAATTTGGAATAACTTTACTTTGAAGCAAATATTTAATTATATAGATCTTTATGTATACAACTTCTTATACATGTTTTGCTTCAGACATTGCTTTGGAAGGCGAATTTATTGAACACAAAATGTTTAAAGGGGTATTTTCATCTTTCAGCATATTTTACCTTACACGGACTTACACATCGGATGCCTCTACGGCTTTTGATAATGTTTGTATTCCTCAGTTCACACATGTCTATGTATTGTACTGAAAAAACAAATATAGACTGTTTGCTCTGTGCTTTTAGATTTTGTCAGGGTGTAGTAAATTTTTCTCTTCTACTTTCTTGAATGTCCATTTGATATCTTTTGATTGTGTTTTAGCAATGTCAACATCGCTCTTTTCAATTTACTTGGGTTATTGGTGGAAACATCACTGTACTCCTTTTCCATTGTCTCAACAAATGTAAACAACAAGTCTAATAAAATCATGCGAAGCGCTTTTCTGGATTTACTTTCATCAGGAACGCTCCATTCCAAACATTTGAGAGCCAGAGATATATAAGTACTGAAGTTGAAGAGCTGTCTGAAAAAGAATACATTGAAAAAGCCAAATTTATGTAAGGTCAAATTTGCCTGAGGGGTTTGAAAGTTTCTTTATAATTTCAAAATTCATCAACGGATAATTTAGAAAGGTTTGTTATCAATCATGCCAGTACCGAAGTACTGAGTACTGAGTTTGTTGTTAACATGGGTCTGTTCCTTTTTGTCCTATTCCTAACTGTTGTCAACAACTTCATATTTATGTCATACTGTATCAAATACTGTGTGTGTGAAAACAAATTTGGTAAATAGTCTAATTCGGAGGTCACATTCATGAATGGGAAAGGGATTGTAGTTACGACGTTAGGAACATATCCGATATAGTTTTGGAAACGGTTATTCCATAACGGTCAACCAATTTGTGATGGCGTCGTAAAATTTACAAAGGGATTATTTCAACTTCACCATTTGGAACTCTTGGTTTAATAGCTCCCTTGTAAGCAGCAACCCTCTATCAAGAAAATCGTGATATGAAACGCAAGCATGTTTATAACAATTGGGAGATATATACCCCGTATGCAGGTGCTGCTGGAATGTTGCTACTTAGAAATGGAAAGTTCACAATTGGAAAGCTGGAATCATCTCTTTTGTCGTAAAGTTTTGTTTTAACCGACCCTCATTGTCAATTTCTAGATATTAGTTAGATATGAGGCCGACTTAACTGTATCTGTAGTATCCTTTATCTCTAGTTCGATGGGGTAGATGCGTTCCACACGGTCACCAAATTTTGAATTATTTAGTGAAAGAACATCATCTATATAGCGAAAGTAGAGTTAAAGGATATCGCTAACTTCTTATATTTCTTCCTGCGATGTTCCTGCATGAAGTCAGCCTCATAATAATAAAGAAACAAGATGGCAAGTAGAGGGGCATTGTTCCCAATGGAATGCCGACAGTTTATTGAAAAACACATCCTCCGAACGTAACAAATATGTTGTCAATCAAAAAATCAAGCATCTTGATGATATTAGTTTCAGAGAATTTATTGTTTCAATCAGAGTGATCCTTTTACAAAGTAGGATTTATCCCTCCCCACGACAAGATACGTGTATCTACATATGCTACATTGGCCCTTCTGTCGTGTAAATAGTAGAAAAGTCAAATGTTTTATTACTATTACAAGATGAAAGAGAATTAGATTGTATGTACCCTAAAAGATCTTTGGTATTTCTAAGTATCCACATCTGATTCACGCCACCTCTAGAATAGGCAGTCTCACAATAAATTTGAAGCCCGTCTTTGATTTTTAATAAATTCTATGTTAATATTTTAGAAAGAGGTTTCGTGGAGCACTTGAGAAACTCAGCAATATACCATTGCTTGTAAGGACACTTATGCAGTTTGTGTATCCAATACAGTGATGGAAAATCCAGTTCTTCATCTTTAGTTGACAGAAGCCTTTGATACAGTTTAGAATAGCTTATTATGGTATAAACTTCGACGTGCAGGAGTAAGGGGAAATTTTTATTTCGCAATTTAGTCACTGTATGATCATGATGATGATGTTAACTGTACCGTTATTTTAAATAATGACATTACTCAGGGGTTCTACGTTGAAGCCGGAGAAAATCAGGGATGTATCCGTTCACCCATTTTGTTTTCACTTTATATATATAAAGCAGACACATTAATGCGTTGAACTGTGGAGTGAAGGTTGAGGATTTCATTTGAGTATTTTAGTATGTGCTGACGATATAGCTTTGATCGCACCCGACGAAAATAGTATACGACGAATGCTAGTTGTCGCGTCAAACTGGTGCGCTACATGGAAACTTTTAATTAATATTAAGGTAGCACAATATAAAGATTTTTTTACTTCTAATCACTAACCTTTGAAATGCTGTAACTTTCTTATGAATGCATAGAAACTAATAAAAGAGGTATATATAGATAGATAAAAGATTAATCTTTTAAATGAATGTAATATTTTTATTATGCAATCATTATGTAATCAATTATTATGTAATTAGCGGCAAAATCTGGGTAAGTTCACTCGAATGAATTTAGCCCTATCATCTCTTTAACTATACAGAAAATTTTAACGAAATCTTAACCATCACATCATGGGCTTCAAAAGGGTGTCTCAGATTGCCTCTATGGTGTTCCATTCTCTTATAAATCTCTAATTAGTGTAAACATCCTAACCACATAAAAGAAGATAATGTTTAATTAGGTGTAAAATTTGTTCTAAACATTCTATCTGAAATCTGAGACACCCTTTTGTAGATAATGGCCATAGGAACAACATATAATAAAATCAACCCTCTTGGGATACCTATGCAGAAGCTAATTTCATTTGAAAGCGGAAATTTGGTGAAAAATATTTTAGACACAGTTAATCTTATAATTGATTACATAATTGTTGCATAATACTGACATTGCATTACTTTGAAAGAGCAATTTGTTAGCTATCCAAAACTACCACTTTTATAAATTTTCAAGCATTATTAAGAAAGTAACAGCATTTTAAAACTTGGGAGTTGGAGTTATAAAATCTTTGTATTGTGCTACCTTAACAATACTAAATTCGTACATTTTCGAAATGAATCAATTGCACGAATTTTTAAGGTAATAATCTGGATTACTGTGAATTCTGTAAATTAGGTGTCTGGATGTACGAGTACTTGACATTTGAAAAACCTGTAACAAAACTATGAAAAGCGGCTAGTCGTGCCCTCGGAACGTTAATGACAAAGGCGTCGATGTTAGGCGGCATGATATATAAGGTTTACATTAAACTGTATACATCAATGGTATAGCCAGTTCTTCTCTATGGTAGTGGTATTTGGGGCATTATATCGTTTAGTGCAATTTTGATAATTCAGAACAGGGCCTGTAAATTATTTTTGTCCGTCGGAAAACGAACGTCTATTTTGCGTCTCGCGGCGATATGGGCTTGACGTCATGCTTTACAAAACTTTAAATTTACCACTCTTGGCTTTTGTGAAGACTTTTATGCTATGATCAACATAGCAACTGTAATAAAATACTAAAATGGACTTCAATGTATAGAAAGGGCTGGGCATTCCAAGTGCACACAAATGTTGCTTTGCTAAATGTGAGATCTTGTGTACAATTTAGCTATCTCTATAAAAACTGTTTTGCGTACAATTAGCGAACAATTAAGTGTATTAGATAACACGGAATGGCATGAGGAAGTTTTTAATGATAGACATAACAAACAGAGCGGAAACAAATTACGAACGTATAAGCAATAAAAACAAAGTGTAAAACCGAACAATGTGTCCGTCTGAACATCTTCAAAACTGAGCGACGTATAATGGCTCTGTTTCGCTCCGGTTCGCTTCCACATGCATGGGAGACGAGAAGATACTTCAGGCCGCCTACACCCATTGGACACAGAATATATGTGTGTTGTGCGAAACAAACAGCATTGAAACAGGAAAACACTTTTTAGTGGAATGCTCATTATATGACGATCTTCGATACAATATTTTTAATGAATGACCAAAACAGACTTTTAACATTTTAATACAAACAGAAAATTAATTGAAATTATGAATTGTATCAATATTCAGTCTTATTTTTGCAACTGTTAACATTTATTTATTTCCGTTTTTTTTTTTTTTACAGAATTATTTTTTCTTTAATCAATTTATAATGCATTTTTTTAAAAGATTTTTACCCAGTTTTATAGTTTTTCATATTTCATAGTAATATATATCTCTTTTAACCTAATATTATCTATGTTTTGTTTTTCTGTTTGTCTTTTTTATTTTAAGCCATGGCGTTGTCAGTTTGTTTTAAATTTATGAGTTTGACTGTCCCTTTCGTATCTTTCGGCCCTATTTTGAGTGACTTGTCCTATTTTGAATATAACTTTGATGAGAATATTTCCACGTTTAATATTATATCAGTGACCAATAAGTATTTTTTTGGTTGGATATTGATTGTTGTTTGTGTGTATATGAATATTGTGTGAATGCCTTTTTTCAATCAATATGTAATATTCACTAGCAATTTGACCAAGAAGTCATATTTTACCAGAAGTTACGATGATCTGAATTGTAAATCGATAAATGTCGTCTACGGATTATAGTGCAACCTTTGCGGATTGGTATACGTCGGTGAAACGAAAGGAAGGCTAAACAAACGGATGTGCGGTCATAGATCAGACATTAACCTCAATGCTAACGACATTCTATACCAGCATTTCAATCAGCCCGATCATTCCATCGTTTCTATGACAGTTCGCATTATTGAAAAGATATACCATAGCTCTAACAATCCTAATCTTTCAACGACTCTCCGTAGACAAAAAGAAGACTACTGGATTAGACAATTGGGAACTGCAACACCGTATGGCTGCAATGACAAAATTGATGGTATAGGTATTCTATCTAGTCCTTCGTGTAACTCGGTGAATGTGATGAATATTTTCAACTCGACTCCTCGACGTAGACGCAGTCATGGTCATCGTCATTATACATCACCCTCTCTGCATGATGTCTCTATTAATGACTTGCTGCCATTCATACAAAAACCGTTAGGTATTCATCACATTCGCACGAAACTTTATTCATTATCCCTTTCAAAACTTCATTCTCTGTTCAATTTATGTTTGGAATCCACTGTTACAAACCCTCATTCAAACCAATACAAACTTCAAGCTATATTTTCGGATATTGCAAGTCACAGACTTTTCAAGCCAGTTCGCATTGGAAAAGATGAAAAAGAGAAAAGATATTTTCTAAATCTTTCCTTTGCCAACAAAGGTCTCGATGGCGTCAACCTTGGCAATATCACTAGTAGCCCGATTTGAGTCTGAAACGGTCATTTTGGTCTGATCACATCTTGATTGACTGGATTTACCGCTAGAGAAATTCGTCACGATATTTAAGATCGTTAAGTCGCCGTTCAGATCTCTAGCCTCATCAGGTAAATCAGTTCGTTAAGACATGTCAAGACGGAAAAGACTGAATCGTCTAGCGGGTTGTTTAGACCCGTTAAGACCGTGTCAGACCAAAACAGACCATGTATACAAAATTACGTTCAAAATGTTCAGACCCTGTTTAGATCCGTTCAGTATACCGGTTTGATAACACGAGTTGCGCCCCTTCTACTCGAAAATGCATTTTAGATTAATATGTATATATGTTTGTTTTAAATTAGGATTTGTAGGTATATTTCTTTTCTTGTTTTGTCGAGTAACTAATAAATTGTTCGTCTATATATGTTGTTTATTTTTTAATAAATGTTAGTTTATATAAATATATATTGGTAATTAAATGCAAGGACGTATGTTAATTGTATACACACCAGAATGTATGCCTTAAAGGTGTCTTCTTATTTATCCAACTTTTTAAAATAAGGTATTCTAATTTAGCCAACTTTTTATTTTTGTTAATTATTGGGTTGTTTGTTTAATAATAGTTAGGTGTCTTTCTAAAATTTGATAGTAAATTTGTTCCTGTATGTTTTTATACTATTTAAAAAATATACATGTATATAAAATAGGCATACATAAAATGTAAACTATTTTTAACTAAAATTTAGTATATTTAAAATAATAAATAAATGTTTCATCATTTATCATGTTTATACAGAAGAAACCCACATATCAGTAATATTTGTTCATTTGAGGTTCTGCGTTAATTTACAAGTATACTAGTAACATGTGTATTTTGTATAGCATTTTTACTTCACAATCTGGATAGCCTTTAGTAGTATCATATTGTTTCAATATTCATTAGTTAGCAACCAAGTAATATCATCGGACCTACATTTTGCCATCAACTTCAAGCACCATGTTAATTTATGTACCATATACCACCTATCGGAACTAGACATTGACATGATTGCTTTAATTTAAAAAGAGAGATATTTATTAGTCTAGCTTCTTCATAATTTGATGAAACCCAGGAGCTTCTAAGGTTCACCATGTACCCTCTACCCGGGGAACCGTAATTACGCCTTTCGTTCTGACAATCCTGGCCTAGGAATATTGAAATGTTTAGTAATGGTTATACCGTATGAATTGGAATTTCTCGTTATTGGTATTCTGCTGTTAAGATCTATCCAACCATTTTAACAAACAATAGACAATATTTTAATGGAGGAAGTTTGGCATAAAAAAATGTCAAACCCCGACACTTTAACTATAAAATATACATGCTCCAAGTCAGGAACTGTTACATTAGTGCATTACATATTTATTTTATGTTTTTGGCAAAAATAAGGTCCAATTTTTGTTCTTTCTCCGGTCCTTCTTCTAAATATCCTTGAAACGCCCCTAAACCTATATAGACAACAGACTGACCCAACTTAAGGATAGACTTAGGCAATGACAGATCAACGTATATCACTACACTGATGAAATATCCTACCTACTTAAACAAGGATGAAGATCTAGTACTGAGCATGCCTTTAGTGTGTGCTATGGATCTTTCTGTGCTATGTTTTTAACCCTTGTGCTTTGTTGCTTTTGTTTATATATATAAGAAAAAATATTAGGATTATATATTATGTGATTTTGTTTTGTTCCAGTCTTTGTGTAGTGAAATGTATTCACTTATATTTTGTCTTATTTGGATCATTTGGTCAGAAGAACAGAAGAAAATGAACGAAGAGGATCTATTACACCAAAAAAAAGCTCCATCTCATTGACACATCTCTTCATGAATAAAAGTGCAACTGATATTTTTTCTATCCAATTCACATTTAAATTAATGGTAATTCCCTCCGCTCCCATTTCAATGTAATAAAACAAAAACTCAACACATAAGTAATGATAATCATATTTTGGCATAAATAACAATTTACAATCATACATATGTCATAAATAAATTTCTCATTTAAAGTCCATATTCTTGATAAATATTAATTTCCAAAATATATAAATGCATCAGTCACTTCCCAAATAGACATCAAATTCATCAATCTGCATTATCTGAAAAAGACTAACTTCTTCTATTTAATAAGGTATAACACATGTACAAAAATATCAAATAATACAAAAATAAAATGGGCGGGAGGGTGGGTAAATTTAAACTGTTGAACTGACCAGTAAACTTTTCGAAATGACTAGGAAATATTTATGAAAATTTACCTGAAGTGAACAGGTATTTCTGATAACCAATCAAATGCGTATAAATTACGAACGATACATTTTTGTACAAACAGGTAACGAGTAATGTCGAAAGGTAACGAGTAATGTCGAAAGCATCCGAGATGGAATTAAGTATTTTTAATTAATTAAAAATTTACCAATTCCCTCCGCTCCCATTTCAATGTAATAAAACAAAAACTCAACACATAAGTAATGATAATCATATTTTGGCATAAATAACAATTTACAATCATACATATGTCATAAATAAATTTCTCATTTAAAGTCCATATTCTTGATAAATATTAATTTCCAAAATATATAAATGCACCAAACCAACGGCCACTATAAAGTGTACAGTATTAAAGAAAAAATTACATTATAATATAAACATACCTGATAATACATACAACAACAGTTACTTCTGGAATCCTGCAAACTAATATAGGTTCACAGGTAAACCAGATGTAGAAGTAATGGTCTAGCCCAGCTTTCTTGACCATCATCTTCTGAAAAATAAAATTAAAAAACCACAAAGTATCTTGAAAAAAATACATTTAAATACAACATTGTATAATTACAAATGATTAACTACACCTATAAAAAAGTTTCTTAAAACTGAAACACCAAAATAACTTAAGTGTAATCTATCTTTACAAAAACATTTACTTTTATAAATAGATCCTGGTTGCTGAACAAATTGCTTATAAGTTTTGACAAATAAAATATTTCTCTTTAAAGTAAGCTTAGCCAAAGCTTTATTACATTCTATTACAGATTGTTTTGTGTCATCAAAATCTATAGGTCTTGGCAAAATTGCTGAAACTATTATCTTTAAAGAAGGAAAAACATTGCAAATAAAATCAATTAAATTATTATAATATTGAATAATCAATTTACTGGATAAACCATTCCCAACATCATTTGTGCCTACATGCAATAACAAATGTGTGTATTTTCTTAAAAGTGATTTGTTGTCTTTTACAAATTGATGAAGAGTGTATATATTAGCACCAGATATAGCATTGCATTCCAGCCAGTTAATGTTATTTACATATTTACAAGTAGAATCTGACAGCAACAAAACCTTATTTTTTGACACAATGTCTACAAAAAAATAAAATAAGATAAGATAAACAAACAATATTAATTCAGAATCTCATCAGCCATAGCTCGTGAAATAGACAATTTGTCATGTAAATCAAATTCTAAATAAACTTTATATGCGTCACTACGCCAATCCCCTTGAAATTGTATCAACTCGGAAGGAACTTTACTGTGAAAAGCCCATGTAGCCCCTCCTCTCCGAAAAGAATGAGAGGAAAATTTGGAAGAATTTAAACCACACTTTTCTAAAATGTCCCGTAGTCTTTTCTGAAAATAAGAATAACATAAAATTTTAAATCCTTTAGATTGTGGAATTAAAAAAGCGGGGTTTTCACCATCGGCTGGTATAAGAGTGCACATACGATTGTACGCGTTGTACGGACAAAGTGGAGACCCTTTTATCTTAACCAATGATAATTTTTTGTACAAACAGGTAACGAGTAATGTCGAAAGGTAACGAGTAATGTCGAAAGCATCCGAGATGGAATTAAGTATTTTTAATTAATTAAAAATTTACCGAAAAAACTTTAAAATACTTTCAAATGATTTACTTTACATTAACTAAATGTCAGTTGCACATTTTAATATGCTATGCTAAATAATACTACAGAAAATTTAATCCAGGTATATTTTTCAGTCTTATCTTTCACCTGTCATTCAACCCAAACTCTAATTGAAAAACCCTTTGTTCTTGATAACCTTTGATCTCATCTATCCAACTTTTTTTTTTACCTATATTACTTATAATTTTAAAAAGTTGGATAAATGAGAATGAACCGCCATAAACTTTAAAATGTTGTGAACACCGGTGAAAAATGTTTTTCGTATTTGAAGTTTAGTAACGGAAAATCCTAAACGTAACCTAAAAAAGTTTAGGATGCACAGAACTGCAGCGGAGGCAAATTAATTTGTTTTATGTATGACATTTGCTTTAATTCGTTTTATGTTGATATATGTCCTAGTTAACCGTTGAAGCTGTTGCATTTTGTTTGCATGTTTATTTTTTTAGTGCGATTTACTCTATTTACATGTAAGTTGGACAAAAATATTCCCGACATCCGGAAATTCGAAAAAAGACTTCGCGGATCCCGAAACCTGATCATCATACTGCATTCATTCAGTCTCTGTCGGGACGGTGTTAAAGTACACGTATCACCGTATAGAAATTTTCATTCAAACGATGTATCCTTATAATATTTATTTTCTAATCCATATGATAGGTATATTGTACTTAGTATATATATACATATGGCGTTAATTCAAACAAAATCTGTTTTAGTTAAAATGGTCGAGTTCGATGGCACGTGCTAGTAATCAACCGGGTCAACAGGTAACAAAATCAATGATCCGTAACGTAAGAAAGTACATGCCTATTATATATTACAATTACTCCCATCATCATTCTTAATAGAATGGTGCCGTAGGGCTGAACGTTAATACAGAATTAATGAATTTGTGTATACACGTATTAGTGATGTCTGGTCGTTAGTTTTTAATGTACATGCTTATGTTTTCAAGTTTTTGAATTGAGCAAAACAACATGAACTGTTCGGAAGCCGTTTGTTAAGTATTCAAAAGAAACTTTTCGCTTCTCTACTTATATAGTTTAGAGAGTATTGCTTTAAATTATGTCAGTTAAATAAAGTAGTGTGTATTTGTATTCTATTTATTTTGCTAATTGTATCATTATAATATACATTTTGTATTTCACTACTATATATACTATAAGTTGTAGTGTGATTGATTGTTGGTTGTTTAAAGTCCAGTGGCAAATATTTCATTTATTTTCAGGACCAGCTGTAAGTTAAAGACATATATGGAACTCACCGGTGTATTTTTCACGTGTTATAATAGATAAAAGAATAATTAATTTCTAAAATATCGAAACATAAAGGAGGCAAGGCGTATGGATTACCCGCACTTATCAGTTCTTTTTTCTGTTTTGTCTTAAAAAAATACTGTTATTTTTTTTATATGTTTATATAATTTACGATAAAGCGGTATATACGTGCTGTCAGACGAAAGATAAATATGTGCCCTTTGATATTCGTCACCAATTTGTCAATTTTTACATAGATGACAAACACGGTTTTCTCTCAGTACATTTTGCCATCTTCTTGTTTCAATAGGCAATTTGTTATTGGTCGTTCGAAATCGACAAAGAAAAACGGCGTCTTTAAAGTTCAAAATGTTAAAATATTCCTCAAATTCCCGGTGTTTCTTAAAAATTTTGTAGTTATTTATTGTGATAATTGGGAATTTGCATTAAGCTGTTGGTCACGTGCCGAGTGGCACACGCTGATTTAAAAGTCATTTAACTTCACAATTACTACAGCTATTGATACCATATATATGAGGCCCCTCATGGGGGGTCCTAGTAATCACATAATCACCATTTTTTTGCCAATATAATCACATAATCATTAAATATTATCTTTAGTAATCAAATAATCATAAACTAAAAATACAGTCCTAGGTAATCAAATAATCATGAAATATTTGGCTTAATAATCAAATAATCATTAAAAAAACGGCCAAGTAATCACATAATCAAAAACCCCATGAGGGCCCTCATATATGAATTATATACTAATATTCTCTGATATCCATGTTCCCTTGTGCCTTAAAACGTCGTTTTGGTGAGAGCCATTAGTGCTAAAACTTTCTTCTTAGTGTACTAAGAAATCCTTTGTGGTATATATGTTCCGGACCATATGAGTATTTGGACCATACGCGGCCCGTTAATAACCAAACGAGTATAATACTCATATGGTCGGACCATATGAGTATTATACTCGTTTGGTTATTAACGGGCCGGACCATATGAGGATTTGGACCATATAGGTATTTTTCAAATATACAATAGAAATAAAACAATAAACTTTATCTAAAAAACAAATTTGTTTACAAAAAAATGTATTAGTTTTATATTTCAAAAGCTACATAAACATTAAATATAGATGCCACAGTCAGTTGATCTTAGTTTTCATCGCTATATTACGCGTATGGTCCAGATACTCATATGGTCCGGAACATATACACAACGGACTCGTTGGTCTTAATCACTACTTTACCTTTGATTTTATCACCTTAATTTTCACATGTATAATACTAATTTTTATAGGAAGAAATTTGAAAGATTAAAGCCTGTATTATACACTAACAACTACCAAAGGCTGATAATTATGGCATTGAATCATTTGTCACTCATACACAAAATATTCACACTGTCGGTTGCTAAATATGGACTATGGTATATAAAAGCGACGTAATCGTAAAGATATATATAAGAAGATGTGCATTGCATATGTGGTATGCGTGCCAATGAGTCAAAAATATTATTTAGTTGTACAATAATTGGCTGTTTGGCAACAAAATAGTTCCATGTTTTTAAAATTAAAGGTTTTGGCATCTTCGCTAGCCAACGGTTACGATCCACTCTGGAGAGCGGGCGTTGATGGTGACCCTTAGCTAACGAAGATGAGGTTTTGGATGTCTTCGATTTCACTGTACCTGGTGTAAAATTGTCCCTGACTATACCGAACGTTGACTTATTATACGAGCTAACCACTATCACACGTACAGTTCTTACAAGCATGGCCCGTGTTTATATACCATTGTGTCAATAGAGAGAAAATTCTTTGATTAAAACACACTCGGGAATAGCAAGACAATTTACCAAAAGAGTAGTGGGAACTTCACTGATTTTTCTTATCATATACTAGTATATTTCTGATAGTTTTCCCGACCTCACCACCTATTTTCAAACTTGAAAGGAGACCTCTTTCAGCGGCACGAGTCTGAAACATGTACACATGGCAGTTGCAAGTAATAGCTATATAAATATAAAAGAGAAGATGTGGTATGATTGCGAATGAGACAACTGTCCACAAGAAACCAAAATTACACAGACATTAACAACTATATGTCACCGTACGGCCGTCAACAATGAGCAAAGCCCATACCGCATAGTCAGCTATAAAATGCATTTCAAAGATACTATAATTAGAAGAAAAGGTTATAGAGTATAACGTACTTACAAAATATGTCATCTTGTAGAATGTGATTTCACAAATATATTTTTTTTCTAATTCGCAGTCCAAGTCAACGTAAAATCGGTTACACACATTTTTCATGCTATAAATCCATTTCAACAATATCATTTCAAACACACACTAGCTTGCCTTTTCATTAATTTAAATAATACAAATTCAGCTAAATTTTGTTTATTCCCATCAACAGAGAAATCTCACACTTATCCTAGACGTTAATAATACTCATGCACTTCAATTTTATTAAACAATTTATTAATACGGATGACAACGCTTTAAAAATACGGTTACATCAGGGTGTAAAAAATATGAAAGATAGATTAAACGATAGCTTTAATAGTGAAATGTACTATTTTTTGAAGACTCGCCTAAATGTATGTTGCATAGATGTATTTGACCCCAACAATTTTATTTAGATCATGCTGTAAATTATATTTATAAAACCATTCATTTGTAAATACCGCATATATCTGCTCACTGTTTGAATATAGAAACTTGTCGATTTTATAATATTGAGACATATCCGAGATTTTGTAATATGTGTAATAAACAAGTAATTGAAGATGAATATCATTTTATTTAAGTATGTGAAAAGTATAATGAATTTCGAAAGAAATTTATCAAACCATATTGTTGGAGGAAACCGTCGAATCATAAACTTTTAAGACGATCAATGCATTTGAATGGGGACATATAGTTGGAACTCGCCCCTTTTTGTTGTGCTCGGTTGGGACCCCAATACAGGCTCATAGTATTTTAAAGCATTTTTGAAGTGTTCGAATATAATAAACCAGAGACATATATAACTTGTAATTTATGTCTCTAAATGAACGAATGATAATTTTTACGAATAGAAAGAAAAAAGCAAGTCTGTCCGAAAGGTGATTGTCCATTTGCTATTTAAAAGGAAAATGTATAACTATAGTGTGTTCATTGTAAACTTAAACCATAATGCATAGAATTGTCTCTGTATGTTTATAACAGTCACAAGTCACTTCTAGAATTAAAGGTCAGCGATCGATTAAAAATTCGTGCAATTATATTTTGTCAAAAGTGATCGAGATGCCTTTATCAGGTAATTCAAATAATCGCACCCATATATTTTTTTTCCAGAACACGTTAAAGTTAATATCAGAGCCATATAATACATGTTTTATATCTTTGACTATTATCCTAGTAGACATTATCCTAGTATAGTTTTCTCAGGTTATATTCTCCGTTGATATGTGTCTTTCCTTTAAAGTCTTGTTTTTTTCTCTAACACTTTAGAATAGTATATAGGGACCACTTCCGAAAATAATCTTTTAAAATGCAAATTTAAGTTTTAGCCTTTAAAACTTGTATGTCAAATAATTTGGCCACATGACAAAAATTTCTACAATAAACATTAGTCACGCTCGACAGATTTCGATGTGATACAGTCACACGTGCCGTTACAATAGCCAGTGTACACGCATCAGCGCACACATGTATGTCAAATAGGTCAGTTGATTGGAGGAATGTTTCCGAAAACACGCCTACCTCAAACTAATATCCAATCAAACGCCTTTACCAGAAACATAAATACTTGGAGATTTGGTTGCGTATTCAACATTTGAAAAAGTTTATAAACTCTTTAATTCGAGCTAAGAAGCAAAGAATATGCCCGAAATGCAAGTTTCCCAATAAATTTCAGCTATCTAGTTATGAAATAAAAAAAAAAAAAAAAAAAAAAAAAAGTTTTTCGAATTTTATAACTATAAGTCTTTTATCTGGCAAGAACACCCCAATTGAGCGGAAAAGCAGTCAAGTTATTCTTTTTGCTGTTCCTGAATATACCAAGAAAGACAATAAATCCCGATATTAATTTGAAATAAAATTGAGAATGGAAATGGGGAATGTGTCAAAGAGACAACAACCCGACCAAAATAAAAAAACACAACAGCAGAAGGTCACCAATAGGTCTTCAATGTAGCGAGAAATTCCCGCACCCGGAGGCGTCCTTCAGCTGGCCCCTAAACAAATATATACTAGTTCAGTGATAATGAACGCCATACTAATTTCCAAATTGTACACAAGAAACTAAAATTTAAATAATACAAGACTAACAAAGGCCAGAGGCTCCTGACTTGGGACAGGCGCAAAAATGCGGCGGGGTTAAACATGTTTGTGAGATCTCAACCCTCCCCCTATACCTCTAACCAGTGTAGAAAAGTAAAAGCATAACAATACGCACATTAAAATTCAGTTCAAGAGAAGTCCGAGTCTGATGTCAGAAGATGTAACCAAAGAAAATAAACAAAATGACAATAATACATAAATAACAACAGACTACTAGCAGTTAACTGACATGCCAGCTCCAGACTTCAATTAAACTGACTGAAAGATTATGATTTCATCATATGAACATCAGGCACAATCCTTCCCGTAAGGGGTTTAGAAACTTTGTTACTGAATACTTTTCCAAGAAAATATTCACATCTCTTGGTAACATGCATGTCGGAACAGAAAATTTGGCATACAGTACTTCAGAACGATGTTCACATTATAATACATTATACCCAACAATTGTGATGACGAATTCCTTCCTTTGTTCGAGAACAATTTTATTTAAATAGAAATCTGTGATTTTACTTTGTCCATTACTTCGACGAACCAGAGCAACCTCTTTTTAATTCAAATTGGTTCTCTTCTTCTTCTTTTGGTATACAAAAGTCCATCGACATCCCACGATAACATACTCAGTGGCGGATCCAGGAATTTTCGTAAGTGGGGGCCCACTGACTGACCTAAGAGGGGCCCGCTCCAGTCACGGTTCAGTGATTCCCTATATAAGCAACCAATTTTTTCACAAAAAGGGAGGGGGCAAAATGCATGTTTATTTATGTATAATTGTCATTTTGCTTATTTTCTTTGGTTACATCTTTTGACATCAGACTCGGACTTTTCTTGAATTGAATTTTAAATGTACGTATTGTTGTGCGTTTACTTTTCTACATTGGCTAGAGGTAAAGGAGAGGGTTGAGATCTCATAAACATGTTTAACCCCGCCGCATTTTTTGCGCCTGTCCCAAGTCAGAAGCCTCTGGTCTTTGTTAGTCTTGTATTATTAAATTTTAGTTTCTTGTGTACAATTTGGAAATTAGTATGGTGTTCATTATCACTGAACTTGTATATATTTGTTTAGGGGCCAGCTAAAGGACACCTCCAGGAGCGGGAATTTCTCGTTACATTGAAGACCTGTTGGTGACCTTCCGCTGTTGTTTTTTCTATGGTCGGGTTGATGTCTCTTCGGTACATTCCCCATTTCCATTCTCAATTTTATTCTTTCTTATGTTTAATGTAAAAATGTATATAATTTTAAATTGCAACTATCTATAGTTCCGTAACTTTCTATCAAGGCGTATAAAAGAATGGTCGTTAAGTGCGTATATTTTTGTTAAATCAATTTTTCTTGTATGTTTCAAACTGTCCTTCATTTTTGACAACGAGTACTTACATTTCCCCAATTTTACCATTGGAAAAAATGTGTAAGCAAATTTTTATTTTATCAAATTTCTTTTTTGGAATTATTTAAATTTTTATGAATAATATTCTTTACACCAGAAATGTTATTTATAAACAGTAATGACTAGTGTATCACTATCGGACACGCAGGACAGAGATGTATATATTATCAAATGATTACCTATGCACCTGAAAGTTTAAAATGTTTCGGTCGTGTACACTGACAGAAGTGAAATGATGCATGAACTTGCAAGTCCGACAGGAAATCGCTTGGATACCTGGAGGTGTCACCTGCCAATACATCTGGGAGTAATACCTTTAGCCATGCTGGTGATCAGACAAGGGAAGGTCTGAATTTATTTAAATAAGTTTACTACATCATTAAAAGAATTATGGACAAATTAGATTTTTGAAAACAATTTTCACGTAACGTCAGGGGTAATACTTGTACAAGACATTAGTTAATTTCATTAACTTTACATTAAAGTAAATAAACCCAATTTAGGAGCCTGTTATTCAGTGGTTTTCGTTTGTTTATGTGTTACATATTTGTTTTTATTCATTTCTTTTCATAAATAAGGCCGTCAGTTTTTTCGTTTGAATTGTTTTACTTTGTCTTATCGGGGCCTTTTATATCTGACTAGGCGGTATGGGCTTTGCTCATTGTTGAAAGCTGTACGGTGACCTATAATTGTTAATGTTTGTGTCATTTTGGTCTTTTGTGGAGAGTTGTCTCATTGGCAATCATACCACATCTTCTTTTATATATTTAAATAGTCTCCCCTTAATTTTTTGTCTGTAGTGTTTTTGTTGATTGCTGTTTATCACATATTTGTTTGTTTGTAGCTCATGTATACTAGTATAAATCAAGTTGTCATCACTGTTGGGTTTCTCGTCTGAATTTTGTCCATTAACTCTGTTAGATGCCTAGCTCTTTCCAAGCAGAGCCATGTCTGTACAGTGACCTATGATATAGTGACTAAAAAGAAAATCACTTGGTCTACATGGTTTATGGTTTATAGTTTAAGTTATGAAAGTCGTCTCATCAAAATTCATACCCAGTGGTGGATCCAGGGGGAGGGTTCAGGGGTTGGAATCCCCCTTTTTTTGGACGATCATGGAATGGGGACATATAGTTGGAACCCCCCTTTTTTAAATGGCTGGATTCACCCCTGATACCATATCTCCTTAGGCAAAAATAAAAATTATGTTTGTTTCCAACATGTACAATGTAGCTTACAGCTTCTTAAGAAACAATTCAAACATTGTCAACCTTCTGCTGTTGTCTGCTCTGTAGTCGGGTTGTTGTCTTGTTGGCACATTCCCCATTTCCAGTCTCTAATTTCATTACGAAGTATCTGAGAAACAAACCTAACCATTTTAACATTGTATTCAACTGAAATAACCTAAACCACTTAAATTATCCATGAAATAAAATTAAGGTCAGGTCAACCTAACCTGATAGACAAGGAGACATTGCAAGGTACTCATATACAATAAAATGTATCCAATTTCATGTAATGAAATGTAACAGTATATGTTACACTCAGTCACTGAACCACACATCCAGCTCTTTTAGCTTTTATAAATGTAAAGCTCTATTAAAAATAGCTTACATCATCACCCAAAGACTGTAATACATATTTCTTGCATAAATACAACCAACTTTCATGACTTTCATGTAAGGCGAGACAAAATAAAATGATACTTTGAAGTACATGTATTGTTTAATATGTTCGACTACTACATGTACAAGTATAAAATGCCAGTTTCAGAATGAACAGTAATTTAGAAGATTGTCAAAATACATGTAGACTACAGTATTTGAACTACAAATGTATACAGCAAGCTTTCATTTGACTCTAAGTCCAACCAACAACTGTGCCAGGGCTGTAAAGCTCGTCTAGGTTGGTGAAACTTCCATCATCATGCATATATGACACTAACCAGTAGTGACGGACCGTGCCAGACCCTCATGAAAGGTCAAAAAGGTTTAACACTCCCTGTTGGTACATGAAGCCAACAGTAGCAAAGCCAGCATAGAAATTCTTATTATATCCAAATTCTTATTTTAAATGAATAATTATCCAAGGTGAATTCAGATGTATATGATCATGATGATGCACTTGTAGAATGGACAATGATCATGATGATTGTAAGGTAATCACTGAAACTATGAATTTTCATTATCCCAATTTCCTACTTTTTTTCCTATGAATTGTAACTTTGCTTTTTGTTCAATTCACAATTTCCTTTTTCCAATCAGAACATCCCATCAACATCATGGCATAATGCTGTTAGCTTTATCAACGTTATTTCCAATTGCAATAAGTAACTCAAAATTATGAATGAATCCACCGTTTCACAATTTACAGCTACAGGTACAAATGAGGTACCGTATGAGAGTAATTTGGTGACACTATATATTTCCTATGTATATATGATATATGCCCCTTCATAATCTTGCTGGGAATCCTGCTCAAACCAATGTGATATCTTATCTACAAAAATATGTACATTAAGAATTAAGTATTTATAACATGTATTATATAACATGTATAAAATTAAATAAGTCAATAGCAATTTATACTATTTTATATACTACTGTCAATTCAGAAATTAATGTGAGGTTTTTATTATTGCGAAAAATGCGACTGACTTGTAAACGCAATAGTTTAAACGTGCATTTTGTGATATTTTATATGAATTAAACAGGATTTTTCACAAAATCGTAAAATTGAAAATCGCATTTCAGTCTGAAATGACAAATTCGCAATAATAAATGCAAGCAATAATTTCTGAATTTACAGTAACTACATGTATTTGATTTGTCATATTTGTAGTAATAATAATTCAACAAATTCTTTTAATAATACTTTTTTTATTTCAAAATAGAATTTGTAGAATATTACTACATACATGACAAAGCAATGGTATGTATAGATTATAACATGTTATAATTAGTGTTGTTAACGGTTAACCGGTTAATCGGTCCAACGACCGAATACCGAATACCAAAAACACTAACCGGTTAAACCGGAATTTTTTTCATTTTCGATAGATTTGATATAAATTTGTGTTGAAAATCAAATCATTAAATACTAGTAGTTATGTTTTATTTAAAAATTGTCGTCGTGGTAATTAGTTTGACAGATCAATTGTCTAGTCGAAATGCGCATCTGGTGCAAGAAAATTGGTACCGTTAATCTTATTATATTGATTGCTATTGTTAATCCTAAAAATATAAGATTAATTAGAGTTCGGGGTAGGATCTTTTAGAAACATAATTAGTAAAGATGTTTTTTTAACAGTATAACTTTAAATCAGTAATGAGATTTGATTTTACTAATTACTTCATTATTTTCGATCTAATATTGTGTTAACCTACATTTAAATGAGCAACCTCCGTAGTGCAAGGGTTAGTCTTACATTAAATTCCAAAATTGTGAAATGCAAACCAATGTACATTATGTACTCAATGTGTACATGAAAGTACGAGTAACATGCTTAAAGAAAAGGCAAACACAGTGAAGATAAAGGTCGTACAGCATGTACAATGACCTATAGTTGTTAATTTCTGTGTCATTGGCGTTCATACTACATCTTCTTTTTATTTTATATAATTAACCATTTTAAATTGACCCCCCCCCCCCCCCCCCCCAATTATTTTCGGAGACAACAAGAGAAAAGGAAAGAATAATCGGTTTCAGACATATGACATATTCAATTCTACGAGATTCATATTTTTTTGATTTTCGGAAGTTGGTACAAACGCTATAGTTGATACGGTGTATTTGATTATTAAAAGTCAAACTTCGCCAGGAATCCTTACAGACAAGCATTATAATGCTAAAGGAAAAACTTCAATTCTAAAAGCGTATTTATGGCTTTGATGAAAGGTTGTCAAATTGACACTCATATCACATCTTGTATCTATGAGTAGGGTTCTATTGATAAGGCTTTCAAACACCAACTTAAATTACCGGTTAACCGGTTAATCGGTCGAACGATTATCCGAGTAACCGGTTAGGCAAAGTGTACGATTTGACAACACTAGTTATAATATATGTATATATTTAAGTTCTACAAAATTTAGAGCAAAACAAATCATTGATAACAATACAGAGGCGGGTCCAGCCATTTTGAAAACCAGGACAAAGGGGGGTTCCAATTACATGTCCCCATTCAAATGCATTGATCCTCAAAAAAAGAAAGGGTTCCAATCCCTGGAACCCCCCTCTGGATCCGCACCTGCAATTTAATGAAACATGCCTGGAAAATTATCTTAAATTTCTGATCACAAGTGTAAAAAAGTTTCGTTAAGGACGCAATGCTGTCACATCATTTGGAATCAGGGCACAATATCAATATACTCTTTTTTGTGCCCCAGGCAATTTTGAGGTTATTGCATAAGCAAACCCAAGCCTTGAAGGTATTCATAACAAATATGTGATAAATTATAATTATTGTACATCACCCATCAGTGGCTATATAAATAGGTACATTATCAGTGTAACATACATGTGAAGATTGGTTGGTTATGAGTTATTAAAAATCCAGTGACAAATATTTCATGCAAATTTTAGGACGTGACAGTTATCAATACATTATTATCATACAATACATATGAATGTGTAGGGTAACTCCATCAGGGGGTTAGGTCTGGTAATAGGCCACCCCCACAACCAAACTATTGTGAATACACACAATGGTTTAGGCAATAAACAGGTGTGTATCCAGCCCTTTTTAAAAGGGGGGATTTAAACCATAGTTTATATGTACGTTTTTCAAATCATGCATTGATCTTCCAAAAAAGGGGGGGTCCAATCACAGGAACATTTTTTTTACAAGCCCAAATTCTTACTTTGCCTTTGAACAAGTTACTGTGTAAGAATGTAGTGTATTAGAACGTCGATTCATACCTGTATGTACAAATGTAACAAATGTAAACATTTTTCCTTCAAACTCTTGGCCGGATCAATGATTATTCTCATGTCTGATAGGCATGTTTTAAAAGATTATTCATTTCTACTCACCAATTGTAATTACAAGCTCAGCTTATATTGTGCTGTAGTGTCCATCTACCATGTCAACGATTTTATGTAAAATAAATTTGCCATTTGAAGATGCCGACATGTATGCGACAAGTAGGGTACGGTAACGTTAAATCGTTTACGGGCGTATTTTCCGTTTTTAATCAAGCTTGTCAGATTTGATTAATTATCGTCGGAAAATGTCCCTAATGGATATAGTAATTCAAATTAAACCAGCTTTACAATGCTGTATTTATGTAATATATATAACCTGGTCTTTGAATGTACTTCAGGTACACTGGCCTTTTTCTGCTATTATATTCAAACTTTATCTTTTAACGAAGTCTTCTGGTATGTAATATTTTTTTTATAAAAGGCTGTCGAATTATAGACTAATTAAAAATAAAGATGGAAAGTCAAACGCATGAGTCTGGCAAAAATGAACGGACAATGGCATGACAGTAAACGGAAAACGAGAATAGACATAGATTCTAGTTATATATATATATATATATATTTTTTCCTTGCCTCAAATTTACTCAAATGCAATTTATAGAGCCAACATTAAAAGTTAAATGAGAATGCATTCATTTACAATATTAAAAAATGTTACATCTTAAATTTAATTAAACATAATTATTAAGATCACGCGTTTACAAGTGACCACGGCCGACATCCGTAGTTATTTAATAAGGGTGTAAAATGATCTGTATTAATTGCAATCACTTGTAAACCTTTAATATAAAGGTTCAGGTGCTTACATTCAATGAAAATTGTTATTTCGGCAATCTGTTGAATTTTTTTTAGTCAATTCGCGGCGGTTTGTTCACCAGTATGATTTTGAGCTACTTTTTAAAATATACAAAACATGTTAAATAGGATGAAGTAAGAATTCAAATTAAATATTTTTTTTTATTTAATTAACATGATTAAAGGGACGTGGTAGACTTTCAGTTAACATAAACCGTCTTCTTTCTAATTTTTATTTTATTTTTAAAAGGGGAGCAACCCCTGATAAACAATGGGAAAGTTTCACTCGTTTTGTGTCCAAATGATTAAAATCTGAACACGACTGGACACGGTCTGACAACATCTTGACGTTTCTTTGTATCCATGGTCTGTTTTGGTCTGACATGGTCTTAACGGTTCCAAACAACCCGCTAGACGATTCAGTCTTTTCCGTCTTGACACGCCTTAACGAACTGATTTACCTGTCGAGGCTATCGATCTGAACGGCGACTTAACGATCTTAAATATCGTGACGAATTTCTCTAGCGGTAAATCCAGTCAATCAAGATGTGATCAGACCAAAATGACCGTTTCAGACTGAAATCGGGCTACTAGTGTATCCTTCATCATAAATTAGTTCAATCGAAAATACCTCCTTATTTTAGTGACCAGTCTGTACCAATAATTTCTCATACCTATACCAAACCTATTGCAACTAAAATTTTCAATTACAAACGCGTTTTGCAGGATCTCGATATTGACGACTTCAAGTCTTAACCTCCTGATTGCACTTGTGCTAGTTCCCAATTCACATATAATCCCGCTGGCCACGTTATTACCGGTGACCTTAACATTGTTAATAACACTTCTCTACGAAACGTGTTATCGAAAGGTCCGAAATATCGTGAGCCTAAATCCATCAATTGGAAATACAACTTTAAAATTTTGATGGATTCAGTCGAGGATTATGCCAGGCAATGGACTAAGCGCGAGAAGGAAGACGTAGAACTCTATCCGAATGGATAAAGGCAGTGAGGTCCTTAATACAAATCAGAATTAAGAAACTGAATGGGTCCATCAATGCCCATGCTACGTCAATTTTTAAAGACCCAAATGTTGCTAAACACCTATCCGACCTCCATAATAAGTATGTTGTTGTCCCCGCAGACAAAGCCCCAAATAACATCGTTTTTGTCTGTAAAAGTCATTACATTAATTGCTTGATAAACGAATTAGGTATAGACAATTCACTTGGAAACTCAACATATACCCTGACGACACTTACCAAAGAGGAAATCCTGGATAATCATAGGTCTGTTCTTTGTTCCTTTGGTATTTCAACCAAATATGAAGAACTGGATCTTCCATCACTGTATTGTATACCTAAACTACATAAGTGTCCTTACAAACAGCGGTATATTGCTGGGTCTTCCAAGTGCTCCACAAAACCTCTTTCTCAATTATTAACATCCATTTTATCAGCAATCAAAGACGGGCTTCAAAGTTATTGTGAAACTGCCTATTCTAGAGGTGGCGTGAATCAGATGTGGATACTTAAAAATTCCAAAGATCTTTTAGAGTACATACAATCTAACTCTCTTTCATCTTGTAACAGTATTAAAGCAGTTCTCTACTCTTTACACAAGTATTCCACATTCCAAACTTAAAGACAAATTAAAAGAGTTGGTATTACTTTGCTTCATAAAAAAGAATGGCCAACGTAAATACAAGTATCTTGTCTTAGGGAGGGATAAATCCTACTTTGTAAAGAATCACTCTGATTCAAACAAAAAATTCTCTGAAACCGATATTATCAAGATGCTTGATTTCTTGATTGACAACATATTTGTTACGTTCGGAGGACGTGTTTTTCAACAGACTGTCGGCATCCCAATGGGAACAAACTGTGCCCCTCTACTTGCTGACTTGTTTCTTTATTATTATGAGGCTGACTTCATGCAGGAACTTCTTAGGAAGAAAGATAAGAAGTTAGCAATATCCTTTAACTCTACTTTCCGCTATATAGATGACGTTCTTTCACTAAACAATTCAAAATTTGGTGACTATGTGGAACGCATATATCCCATCGAATTGGAGATAAAGGATACTACAGATACAGTTAAGTCAGCTTCATATCTTGACTTACATCTAGAAATTGACAAAGAGGGTCGGTTGAAGACAAAACTTTACGACAAAAGAGATGATTTCAGCTTTTGAATTGTGAACTCCGCGGGTTTACTCATGTGAATAACAGTTCTTGGCCTATATAAAGCATTTAATTGAAATGCAACAAAACAATAGGTATATAACCACTAATTAAATCCCCGTCGACAAGAACATACAAGAAAATAGTACATATTATAAACAAACAGTTCCTACGAATAGCTGTATTTATGTCAACATGGAAATATTTGGCTAGTTTTATTATCAAATGAAATCTTGGAGACTTGGGATGACTGTAGAACCCTTGTTGAAAGTTTTATTTATATAATAAATTATTAAGTATATGCAATTTGGTAATGAGGGCACTTTTTGCCTGTTTTTCAGATCAACATCTTGTTTTTGTACTATCAATTTATCAAAACCAGTACGCTGTAATATAGTAATAAAGGTATGTTGATTTTTTTTTTAGCACCAGTC
Source organism: Mytilus trossulus (assembly GCF_036588685.1). NCBI lineage: Eukaryota > Metazoa > Mollusca > Bivalvia > Mytilida > Mytilidae > Mytilus > Mytilus trossulus. The sequence continues at coordinate 73,952,588 of NC_086380.1, forward strand.
AGGATAAGGTACAGCTTTGACATGCAGTTACTGCCATTTTATTACGCCATTAATGCTTGAAATTGCAGAATTTAACATAGAAATAGGGGTTTTATACCAATACGATGGTGTTCTTACAAACCGTAAGCGAACTTTACGAAATTTACGAAAAGTATATCATACAATATTTGGACTTTTGCGATAAGAATGCGCAAACTTTCTTGCCAACTTTGAATACGTCAGTTTTCAGATAAGGTTGTTGGCCTCAAAGAACGGTTCTTACATCAACATGAAAGAAATTCTGTGTTTATTATGGTTATGACTGTTTGCTTTTGTGCATTTTACAGAAGGTATATATAATGTTATATATCAATTATACTAGAACTATGACATAATCAAATGGTTAATTATTAGGGGTCACAAATAAGGCAATCACTTGATTTCTTAAGGAATAATTCATGGGGGCTTGAATATATCGTTATTTTACCACGGGTTGGCCCTTTATGACAAATATTTTACCCTGAGCGATAGCGAGAGGTAAAATATCGGCATAAAGGGACAATTAACCCGTGGTAAAATCTAGAAATACTCAAGCCCCCATGAATTATTTCGATTCTAAAAGGACAAAGATATATATTTAGGATCGAAGCGCTCTAGGTCGAGACCATTATTTGCCGTTCCCATAAATTAACGCACTTTAGATTGGCGTAAAAGAACGGAGCAAACAGAATAAATGACATGCTCAAACTATTCAACAAACTTATTTTAATAGATAGATTTGGATGAATTTTAATGATAACTTACTTATATGTCTTCTATGTATATAAAAAAATGGGCATCGTTTGTTTACGTTTCTTTGTTGTGATGATTTTAGGTATCAAAAGCGTGTATTTTCCCGTAAAATGCTTAAATTATAACGTCATCATTCTATGACGTCGATACTTCATTCATAAAAAACATATGACGTGGGAGTACGATCGGAACAGCCAATGCAATATATTTATATTTTACAACGGGTGTGTACTCAAAGCGTTTGAAGGACGTCATGTTAGAATTACCAGTAATTGATGTGCACGTCTGTTTAGTTGCACTGGGTATGAATACATGTCCAGGTCCTGTGCGAATATGGATGTTATAAAACAATCGATTAACTGAAATATGCTTAAAAGCCACACTATCGTTAATAGGACATTTTCCCTAGAATAAAATATATGTTCTTCTAAAGATATCATTTTGACCTTGCTTTCCAAATTATTAACCGACTTTCGTTTCATTTTCAATTATATTTATCGTCTTGTGTGTCCCTGAATATGCAGACATTTTTTATTATTTATCCCTTCATTTTTTTGTACGGTCGCCATCACGAGTTGGTTGTCATAACTACAATCCGGTTCCCTTAATTCTAACAAATTTACCTACCGAATTTGACTATTTATTTGGTTTGTACTAACATGATTAACTGACGGGTTCAACATGCGGAGCAGGATCTGTTTACACATCTTGGGGTTAACGTTGCTTAGTCTTAAGTTTTTGGTGTTGTGTTTTATGTACTATCGTGTAACTGTTTGTCTTTTTTTTTAACCAGGCGTTGTCCTTTTATTATTGATCAATGAGTTTAAATGTCCCTCTGGTATATTTGGCCCCTTTCTTATTGATTCCGATTTCTCTTTAACGAAACAACAGGGTTGCGTTCAATATCGAACCAGCTACGAAGTGCTACGTATATTTTGACTATTGAACGTGAAGCTATAGACCATTTGGTACATAGATAGTTATACCAGCTAAGTAGCTGCTACAATATTGAACTCAACCCAGGTATTTGTTAGCGGAAAGTTTGTGACCTCGAAAAACTGGTTTCAGTTTATAAAATTTCGTGTCCGTTCCGAGTCAAGTCTATCCGGCCCATGTAATATTTGTTTTTATATATTCTTTTAGAAAAAAAGAACATCTTAAATTCATGAAGAGCAAAGTGGTATGATTGCTCATAAGACAGCTTTCCACTTGAATCCAAAATGACATGCAAACGGCATGACAATGCGTGAAATACTTCAAACGCGATTACAGCAACAATAAAAACAGAAAAATAAACAAAACAAATATGATATACAGAAACAAACGGCAACCATCGATAGACAAGGGTTTGACTTAGACAGACACTCAAACAACACGACAGAATTAAACATATGCGTTAGTGCTATACCATCCCCGAAAAGAAGGATATTGATGAAACAAAACAATATGAAAACAACAAACTATAAAAACAGTTGAAAATTCAGGAGAAAACAAAACATATAACATCAATTAAAAAAAATATCATAAATGACATCATTCTAGTAAACTTATGGTTTATTTTAAATGCAATAATTTGCTAGTTTAAAAACATTGAGGACTACAATACTTAAAAACGTTATGGGGAAAAATGATGAAAGTTTGTTTGTTGAATTGTTTTGGGTTGTTGTCACATGCTTGGTTGAACGGGTAACAAACTTCGTTGTCAAGGAAGTATTTCTTGTAACATAAGGTTCCGTTGTCAATATTGTTGTGGCGCTAGGTTCTGATGTGTGCGAAGCAGTTGTACTATCAATTGTAGATGTATCGGTAGATACAGAGATAATCGTGCTTGGAGTTTCACTTGTAATCGAAGTCATTGTATTAGTTGTCATGGTTGTCGGTTCTGTTGTCTCTTTTATTGTTGTCAACGTTGTGGTCTCCTCTTCGGTTGTAATTTTCATCGCTGATGTAGATGCATAAGTAGTATTTATAGATGTTGTCAGTTCACTTCTGTTATATGGTTTTGACGATGAGGCACTATATTCAGTTTTTGTTAACGCTGCAAATGTAAAAGTTAATTACAAATTTATAGCAGGTTTAAGGGAAAAGAATATTTACTAAATTTTATTATTATTTTTTTGTAAACAATAAAATAATGAAACTTCATAAAATGTAGAGTATTGCAACTATCATTGTAAGTTTCATCTATGATATTTTCAAAAAAAATCAATAATAAATTATCATAACACAAACAGTTTTAATTTCAATCCACAATATACGCAATTTTACAATTTTAACTGATGTGTCAGTGAATCACAAGGCCAAATTGTTTGAAGATAAAAAAAAAACATAAAAAAACGTAGATTTTTTTTTAACTGCTTTTATGTTTTATAAAATGAAGAGGTGAGAATCATATAATAATGGCATGTCTTATTAAAAACATACCCTTCATGTTATCTCTCTCTTCTGAAGTCTAGCTCTACGATGGATTATGATTCAAAGCAATAACAACAATAAAAAGAGTTGATGCATTACTGTAGACCACAGAAGTAGAAGTTTACAAGTACCGGTCATCATGCGGCCTTCAATAATGAGGAAAACTTTTGCATTATCACTACAGACAAATCAATTTAAAAGGCATGAAATACTTTGAAGTGGTTCTGCATTAAACATGAATCAATTCTGCAGTTACACAAATATTTTAATTTAATTGTAACACAATATTTGTGTAACCCTCTAAACAGATAATACTTGACAGTTTCCTAATGGCCTGGCCTCGTGGATAGTAATTCGAATTGAACCAGATTTATTATGCTGCATACATGTTATATATGTATAACTCGGTCATTAAATTTACTTCAGGTACACATACGTTACATTTTTATTAAGATTTATCAAATCTATTTCTAATTAAATATAAAATTATTTCATTTATGCCCTTTTCTGCAAGAATATTCTAACTTTATTATCAACAAAGGCTTCTGGTATGTAAAACAAATATAAAAAGTTCTTGAATTATAGACACAATACAAAAAAAAAGAAAGAAAGTAAAACGCACAAGTCTGGCAAAAATGAACAGACAATGAAGGAAAAACGACAAACTACATTTATTTATAAAAGTTATAGTTTTTCCCTGCCTCAAATTTACAATAACTCACATGCAATGTATATAGGTAACATCTAAAATTAAATACTAATGCATATTCATTTATAATATTTAGCAAAAATAGTTAATCTACATAATAAATTGATAATAATAAACATATTTAGATCACGTTTTCCAGTGCTCACGGTTGACATCCATAATTTTTCATTTTTTTTAGGGTATACAAATGATCTATTATGTCAAGGTGACATTTTTTACGGACGGCACCAGGCTGTAATTGAATAAACATTTATTTGCAATCACTTGTAAACAGTAAATATTACTACGGCCCTGACGCTGTTGATTTTTAACTCAAGTCGCAGCAGTTTTTGCAGCAGTATGACTTTGGGCTTATTATTTCAAACATACATAAGTCATATATTCTGAAATAGTTTCCAGTATTGTACAAACCACAGTGGATTTTATGCTGGATGCACAAAACTCATCATATTTGAATAATTTGATGTACTAAGCATGATTTTGTGTTGATCCATCTTTGAAATTCAAAATGGCAGCTATTTTAAAAATGGCCACCTTGAAAAATAAGTTAATATTCATTATTGAAAATTGACCTGAATTTAATCGTTTTATTAAGGGAGCTACCATTTGATTTTTTATGGGAGGGCTAGGATGAAAAATTTTGTCCTGCATTTTTTTTAGTTGACGTAATCTCTGTCCTGCCTTTTTAATTTTTTTTTTAGTTTATCCTGACTTTTTTTACATAAAATGTCATCCTGACTTTTTTTTTGCAAGAGTCTCATCCTGCCTTTTTTTTTTTACTCAAAACTCCTGTCCTGCCTTTTTTTTTCAAATTTCATCCTCCCCCCCCCCCCCACCCCATAAAAATCAAATGGTAGCTCCGTAAAGTGTAATGTCATCTAGTCACTGTTCTAGTTCTTTCCTTTTGATTTTGCATAGCTTTTCCTTTCATATACAAAGAAAAAGCTGTCATAAAAAGCTGCAATATTTTTTGTCTTGTGTCACACAAAAGCTGTGATTTGACATTATCATCTGCTGTAAGATGTAAACCAGTGCCTTACTTGTTTCTTAAGTTGCAATATATTGCAATTTAAGATGTTATATTGAGAAATGTATCGAATATCAGTGAAATGGCAGGAATTTAGTACAACAAGACAAGAACATTGGAAGGCAGAAACTGAATCACTTAGAGGTATGGAGAAACAAACAGCTGAAAACACCTTTTACACACGACAACACAGAAATGACTAGTCAATAATTGTACCGAGAACTTTTAGCAGATAGTAAGTCTAATGCTCAAAGTACAGTACAGGTTGACTGCAATATATAACAGAGCAAAGCTTGGATTGATGAAATAAGTGTTTGTCTCATAACGATGCAAGCAAGAAAGAGGCAATGAATATTTATGAGACACTATATGAAAAGTCTAATTTCCTTGTCCCACACTTTACCAGCAATTATTATTTTTATTCATGCCCCTTTTTTGTAAAATTTTAAGTCACAGTATTAACTAGAGTATATAATGCACCAGCTGCAACCAATTAAACAGTCATTTTAAAGTGGTAGACCTAGGTTAAGGGAAATAACTCTGAAAATCATCAGTACGTTTGTGTCAGCCATTTTCATAAATACGCTCTAAGCTTCTAGGATACATAGATTATTTCAATCTGTTTCAGGTAAATGCTTAAAATACATTAATAAAACTTGACTATTACAAACGAATAACTGAATTTAAGAGTTATCTCCCTGGACCAAGGTCTACCCCCTTAATATTTCTTCTAATAAAATATAATAATTTAAATGGTCAACTTCCCCAAAACACATGTTGTTATCCCTGTTATTGTATGAAATTAAATAATTCAAAGAATATCTAAAATAAGTAAACAGTCTTCTATTTTCACAAATCTGATAGATTATATAAAAAAAAACTTCTCCATTACTGGTTTGGTTTTGTTATAACTAAAGGATGTAAGAAAATTTAGCATTTTTAAGGGTGTTTTATATGTTGTCCCCAGGGGTAAATTCCCTCCTGTAACCTCTTGTTTGTTTCCCACATGTGGACATGTTTGAAAGACCAAACATTTATTTCTTGTAATGCAATGTGAAGAGCATCATTTCCCTAAGGGGACGACCATTTGATATTCTGGGGGGGGGGGGGCAGGAGGATTTTGAAAATAAATAACTCAGGCTTGATAATCACAAAAATAAATGGTTTGTTCTGTGGTAGTTTGAAAATAAATAACCTGACTTGCAATGTATTGAAAATAAATAACTTAGCAGGTCTATAGCTTCTTGGGCCTTCAGCGGTATCAAAACCCTTCAATATTTTTGCCTCGCTCCGCTCGGCAAAATATGTTTAACAATACTTTTGAAAAAGGCTAGATAAAACCAAACTAAATTAACTTTAATACTATGTATGTATGTTGTATGCAATACATGTATATTGCTTGGGAATATAAAGGATTCATTTCGTGAAGAAAATTATAAAATATTTAATCTAATTATACCAATTGTCTTTTATAATATACTTATTACTATGTATTTGTGTTTCGTTAGTCCTGTCTCGCTATGTATTATCTTAGTATATTTGTATGTATATATTGTCCTCTTGTACACAAGTCATGCAAGTATGTGTCTGAGGTTAAGAAATAAATCTTGAATCTTAAAATTTCTGCAGGGGATACTGATCTTTTCTGATTAAATGGTACATAATGACTTGACTATACATGTATTATTCATAATTAACAAATATTTTAAAAAAAGTATGTTTTCGACTATCATAAATATAGTTGTGAAAATGAATAATCAGTCCCTTGCTTTAATGAAAATGAAAAATCTTGCTTCAATAGTGCAGAAAATGAATAATCTGTCCTCTCAGTTTACAAAAATAAATAACCGATCAAAAACAAATCCTCCTGCCCCCCCCCCCCCCCCAGAATATCAAATGGTCGTCCCCTAATGTATGACTCTATATGTTTAGGTGAGTAGCAACTAGTATGAATCAAGAAAGTTAATCTACTATAAGCCAACTATTACATTTAATATAAGTTATCATCAACATATTAAATGAATTTCAAAATAATATTTCAAAATAATATTTCTACATTTGAAAATGCCTGTACCATGTCAGGAATATGACAGTTCTTGTCCATTCGTATTTGATGCGTTTTGTTATTTGATTTTGCAATTTTAGTATAGTAGATAGTAACAGAAAGGAATTTATTCTAGAAGTTTTCATTACCTAGGCACATTTTTCATCTTGCAAATACAGTTTTAAAAGATAAATGACATTGTTTGCTGTTATCTTCCAATTGTGACCAGTTTGAAATGATGTATGTTTCCTAAACTATAAAACAAAGCATTTTTTTCTAGAAAAAAATCCTTTCTGTTACCAACTCTGTCCTGTAACCGCTGTTTTGTTACACAAGATAATTTCATGTTACCGACATATCTGACTATATTTTAGGATATTTCTAAACCTTTTGTATTGTAAATGTTAAAATCTATAATTGGCACTTGATAAACTATTGCAGGATATACTAGTAAACCACAAATAGTATCTTTAACTTATTCCTTGTTTCCACATTTAACAAGTGGTTAAATTACTGACAACAGTTCCTAGATCCTCAATGTGTGTTCTTCGATTTGTGTTATTAAAATACCGGGTCCAAAAATTTTCTTTTTATTTCTTATTGCCAAAATTTAGTCTTTTTCAGATATTGTCTCTTATAATGAACAGATGGCAGCAGTATATCACTAACTTCAGCAGTTTGAAGACAAGATAAACCATTATGCTAGTGGTAAGCTCTTGGTGGAATTGAGGGTTAGGCCAATGAAAAAAATCAATATTGTGGTGAGACGGGTGGACAAGCTGACAGCAACTGACGAAGCAGACACAGTTCAACTTCAAAGTGCATTTGCACAGTAGGGTACTTTCCAACAAATGGCGTATGTTGTGAGTGTATAAGTGGACAAAGCGAAATAAAGAAGTTAAAATTCCTGCAATGGATACATCATCTAAGCCAAACAAGTACATTACAAACTCCCTGCCTCGGGTATTTCCCCAATTAGTTCGCATGAACTATCAACGACACCAACTTTGTTGAAGGCACATTTGGTGTCTTCACCTTAGGTCAGAAGTCCTGTATCAGGGCACTTGGCCTTTCATGACACTGTTCAAATTATTCAACAATAATCTCCATTTTAGAACATGTAAGACACGTCTAGTACTGATCAAGGATAACAACAAATGGCTTCCGTGTCTTCAAAATTTCAGAATTTCAAATGAGACGTAATTTTTGTGCCTTTTCACCACTTCGTTTGTGACGTCACTTTTTTTACCTTTTGCGTTGAGGACTTGACTAAGTCGGATGTGTCTTTGTGTGGTTTATATAGTGTATCCAGGTTTTGTTTTCTGTAATTAGTTACTATAATACTTCAGTTTTATCATGTATATCTTTTATATTCATTTGATAAAATTTACTGTTTGCAATAGCACAAATTGTTCTAAATAATAAGGATGTTCTTATCACAAGCAGAAAACCGTAGCCGTATTTGGCACAACCTGTTTGAACTTTTGATCCTCAGTGCTGTACAACTTTGTAGTTGTTTTGACTTTCGAACTTTTATATCTTGGCGTCACTGGTAAGTCTTGTGTGGACGAGGCGCGTTTCTGGCGTATTGAATTTTGAACCTGATGCCTTTTGTTAGATATTTTTCATGTGTTTCTTTGTCTAATATGTTCTCCCTATTTATTTGTGTTGTAGTCCTGTAATATTATATTGTCATTTTAATGTTATATTTAATATTGCCATTAAAGTGCGAGGTTTGGTATGCCACAAAACCAGGTTCAAACCACATTTTTTTCTTTAAAAATGTCCTGTACCAATTCAGGAATATGGCCATTGTTATATTATAGTTCGTTTCTGTGTGTGTTACATTTTAACGTTGTGTTTCCGTTGTGTTGTTTGATTTCTCTGATATTTGAGTGTGAATTCACATTACTTTGAGAAGTGTCACAGTACTTATTATTCCAAATTCATGTATTTGTTTTTGATGTTATATTTGTTATTCTCATCGGATTTTGTCTCTAATGCTAAGTCCGTTTCTGTGTGGGTTACATTTTAATGCTATGTCGATGTTCTCCTCTTATATTTAATGCGTTTCCCTCAGTTTAAGTTTGTTACCCCATTTTTTCCCCATGGATTTACGAGTTTTGAACAGCAGTAGGCTACTGTTACCTTTACCTACACACTCTTAACGAATACTATGAGTCAATCATAATTGGTTCAGAACAGCACACCATTACACAAACAATTGGCTCCAAGAGGATCCTATTAGATTTATCCAATGCAGAACCAACGATGTCGAGTCAATCATTTCAATGGCAAATCCTCCTGCTGCCACATGTATGACTCCAATTATGACAAACTCGTCAGTTCCTTGAGCTCTACATGCTTGCAAAATAGGGAGCTGACTCCACTGACGATCAATACCAGGGATTGGCAGAGGAAACGCAAGGAGCGTAGAAACAGCAAGAACATGCTGATGCACGAGACAGGAGCCGAAGCTAACAACTCCCAAAAATGTAAATATTCCATCAAAGAGGAGTAATAGCTTGGAGGGCGTTTATTTACCAATAAAACTGACTGCCAGTAGACGACAATGGGAAAACAACAACAAAAGGTGTGTAGGCTCTGTGATTGCCTGGCCGATGTTGCCTTTGGGTACGCTCACAGGGTAAACATAGAGAGAAACCCAGTAACTAACAACAAAGCGTTAAAACAATTAAAAAAACTCAAATGGCGATACATGGATAAAAAATTACCAATATGCCAATCGACAAGTCTTCTTTGTTAATGGCCCAGTATCACCGACCGATAAAGGGAATATGAGCAGTCTTTATAAAAATGAGATGAGTAACCACGTTCAAATTGTCACAAAACTATGTGATGTTATGATTTCAACTAATCAGCATAACATTGGATTGGCTTATCAATATAACCTTCGTCCTTCTGATTAATATGAACCTGGAAGACTACCAGATCAATAGAAGATCACCTGATCAATATAAAAGCTGTAGATCACCAGATAGAAATACATCCAAGTTTAATACATATCGACAAACATCACCTCCTTCAAGCTAGAGATCTTATAGTCCTTAAGGACAATAGTCAGCATCTCCACGGAGAAGCTCCAAAAATCTTGGCTATTGTAGGCAATGTTCACCTTCACCTGGACACAGAGCAAATTAAAGTGTACTCAAATAACGGAGTCTTTACACCAAGTCAGGAAGATGGCCATTGTTATATTATTGTTCGTTTCTGTGTGTGTTGCATTTTAATGTTGTGTCGTTGGTTTTCTCTTATTTTTGAGATATTAAGATAAGACGTGGCACAGTACTTGTTTATCCCAAATTCATGTATTTGGTTTAAGTGTTATATTTGTTATTCTCGTGGGATTTTGTCTGATGCTTGGTCCGTTTCTGTGTGTGTCGCGTTTCGGTGTTGTGTCGTTATTCTCCTCTTATATTTAATGCGTTTCCCTCGGGTTTAGTTTGTTACCCCGATTTTATTTTTTGTCCATGGATTTATGAGTTTTGAACAGCGGTATACTACTGTTGCCTTTATTTAGGACAGGTGTAAATATTTGCAGCGGGATTACACGTTTTAATAGTACCAAACCTTCTCCTTTCTGAAACAATAGCATAACATCACAATAATAGTACACATATTTTTACTGTGGTGATAAAATTTTCTCGAGGATGCGTTATATCATTTTTAAAGAAATATCATGATGCGGTTAATTTGAATGGCCATAAAGAAGTATGACGTAAGGATCTTTATTATCAAATTGCTGCTGAATAATCCTTTACGTAAAGTACATTGTAACCGTTAATTGGTACTATTTACTAAATAATTCTTGTTAATAATTGTTTGAGAAATAGATATAGGAAGATATGGTGTGCGTGCCAATGAGGCAACTATCCATTCAAATAACAATTTATAAAAAAATAAGCCATTATAGAAAATGTTTGAATGATAAAATTGAGAACGAAATTGGGAATGCATCAAAGAGACAACAACCCGACCATAGAAAAAAAACAACAGCAGAAGATGCATTTTTAAATATTATCCCGTATCATCGTCATATACAACGAGTGTTAAATTTCATGCTCATTTCCCAAAGTCTAAACAATAAAGTTTCCATTCATACAAGTAAACTAACATATTATATATTATATTATTCAAATCCGTCAAATATCAACCAGGCAAACTAATACAAATACCGAAAACACATGAATCATGAATTTACCGGAAATATGTACAAAGCAAACATTAGATATTGAGTTGCTTTAAACAGAGGGGTTACGATAGTAAAGGCTTTAAATAGAGGGGTTAAGATAGTGAAGGCTTTAAACAGAGGGGTTACGATAGTAAAGGCTTTAAATAGAGGGGTTACGATAGTGAAGGCTTTAAATAGAGGGGTTACGATAGTGAAGGCTTTAAACAGAGGGGTTACGATAGTAAAGGCTTTAAATAGAGGGGTTACGATAGTGAAGGCTTTAAATAGAGGGGTTACGATAGTGAAGGCTTTAAACAGAGGGGTTACGATAGTAAAGGCTTTAAATAGAGGGGTTACGATAGTTAAGGCTTTAAATAGAGGGGTTACGATAGTAAAGGCTTTAAACAGAGGGGTTACGATAGTGAAGGCTTTAAACAGAGGGGTTACTATAGTAAAGGCTTTAAACAGAGGGGTTACGAGAGTAAAGGCTTTCAACAGAGAGGTTACGATAGTAAAGGCCTTAAACAGAGGGGTTACGATAGTGAAGGCTTTAAACAGAGGGGCTACGATAGTGAAGGCTTTAAATAGAGGGGTTACGATAGTGAAGGCTTTAAATAGAGGGGTTACGATAGTGAAGGCTTTAAATAGAGGGGTTACGATAGTGAAGGCTTTAAATAGAGGGGTTACGATAGTGAAGGCTTTAAATAGAGGGGTTACGATAGTGAAGGCTTTAAACAGAGGGGTTACAATAGTGAAGGCTTTAAACAGAGGGGTTACAATACTGAAGGCTTTAAACAGAGGGCTTACAATAGTGAAGGCCTTAAATAGAGGGGTTACGATAATAAAGGTTTTAAACAGAGGGGTTTCGATAGTAAAGGCTTTAAACAGAGGGGTTACGATAGTAAAGGCTTTAAACAGAGGGGTTACGATAGTGAAGGCTTTAAACAGAGGGGTTACGATAGTGAAGGCTTTAAATAGAGGGGTTACGATAGTGAAGGCTTTAAATAGAAGGGTTACGATAGTGAAGGCTTTAAATAGAGGGGTTACGATAGTGAAGGCTTTAAACAGAGGGTTACGATAGTGAAGGCTTTAAACAGAGGGGTTACGATAGTGAAGGCTTTAAACAGAGGGGTTACAATAGTGAAGGCTTTAAACAGAGGGGTTACGATAGTGAAGGCTTTAAACAGAGGGGTTACAATAGTGAAGGCTTTAAATAGAGGGGTTACGATAGTGAAGGCTTTAAACAGAGGGGTTACGATAGTGAAGGCTTTAAACAGAGGAGTTACGATAGTGAAGGCTTTAAATAGAGGGGTTACGATAGTGAAGGCTTTAAACAGAGGGGTTACAATAGTGAAGGCTTTAAATGGAGGGGTTACAATAGTGAAGGCTTTAAATAGAGGGGTTACGATAGTGAAGGCTTTAAACAGAGGGGTTACGATAGTGAAGGCTTTAAACAGAGGGGTTACGATAGTGAAGGCTTTAAGCAGAGGGGTTACGATAGTGAAGGCTTTAAATAGAGGGGTTACGATAGTGAAGGCTTTAAATAGAGGGGTTACGATAGTGAAGGCTTTAAATAGAGGGGTTACGATAGTGAAGGCTTTAAATAGAGGGGTCACGATAGTGAAGGCTTTAAACAGAGAGGTTACGATAGTAAAGGCTTTAAATAGAGGGGTTACAATAGTGAAGGCTTTAAATAGAGGGGTTACGATAGTGAAGGCTTTAAACAGAGGGGTTACGATAGTGAAGGCTTTAAACAGAGGGGTTACGATAGTGAAGGCTTTAAGCAGAGGGGTTACGATAGTGAAGGCTTTAAATAGAGGGGTTACGATAGTGAAGGCTTTAAACAGAGGGTTACGATAGTGAAGGCTTTAAATAGAGGGGTTACGATAGTGAAGGCTTTAAACAGAGGGGTTACAATAGTGAAGGCTTTAAACAGAGGGGTTACGATAGTGAAGGCTTTAAACAGAGGGGTTACAATAGTGAAGGCTTTAAATAGAGGGGTTACGATAGTGAAGGCTTTAAACAGAGGGGTTACGATAGTGAAGGCTTTAAACAGAGGAGTTACGATAGTGAAGGCTTTAAATAGAGGGGTAACGATAGTGAAGGCTGTAAACAGAGGGGTTACAATAGTGAAGGCTTTAAATAGAGGGGTTACAATAGTGAAGGCTTTAAATAGAGGGGTTACGATAGTGAAGGCTTTAAACAGAGGGGTTACGATAGTGAAGGCTTTAAACAGAGGGGTTACGATAGTGAAGGCTTTAAGCAGAGGGGTTACGATAGTGAAGGCTTTAAATAGAGGGGTTACGATAGTGAAGGCTTTAAATAGAGGGGTTACGATAGTGAAGGCTTTAAATAGAGGGGTTACGATAGTGAAGGCTTTAAATAGAGGGGTCACGATAGTGAAGGCTTTAAACAGAGAGGTTACGATAGTAAAGGCTTTAAATAGAGGGGTTACGATAGTGAAGGCTTTAAACAGAGGGGCTACGATAGTGAAGGCTTTAAATAGAGGGGTTACGATAGTGAAGGCTTTAAACAGAGGGGTTACAATAGTGATTATTTGTCCATCTTTAAAAGATTAGATACGAGTTTTTTGTATTAATTAGATGAAGGAAGATGTGATATGAGTTCCAATGAAACCTAAGTCACAATTTATATAAGTAAACCATTTAATGTCAACATTCGGTCTTCAACATGAAGGTGGGCATTAAACCAAACAGGAAACTTAACAATATACATAGGGCCCCAACAATGACACGTGTTAAGCTATATAAACGGGAAAATCAATGGTTTAATTCATTTACAAACGAGAAAGAAAAACGCGTATAAACCACACCAACAAACGCAACCACTAACACCAGATTCTTGAATTATGACAAGTGCATACAGATGTAGAGGGTTTAACTGTTTTAATATGTACTACCGTTCATCTTTATCTTGAACAATAGTGTTACATCACAACATGGAAAGACATACTACAAAATGTCAAATGAAATGTCCTTACTCAAACTCCGAAACAGTGGTGACGTTGCTTCGCTAAACATAAAGTCAACGTAGCGTAGTAAAGAGGACGTAACCGCTGTTTCGGAGTTTGGTCCTTACTCAATCAAAATACATATTAACACAAGTGAACATAAACTAATCGAACAAAATTGGTGTATGATACAATGTTAATACATATTTTAAAAAATATACAATTCTAGCTGTTTGAATTGTTGTTTGTGTGTAAAATTAGTTTAACAGCTCTCGTTTATGAGCTTTTTATCTTTTAATTGCCGAAGTTTTTATTTTCATTTTGCTCTAGTGTGTTTCCTATAAAAAAAGCTTTATAAACCAAGAGTTTCGTTTTAGTTTACGTTACGTTTAACGAATGCAATTGAAAGCATTGCAGTTGCAACCATGGCTTAATTTCTCCTTTTAGAATATCAGTGTCAACATAAACTACGAATGCTATCGTTGCGGCCACAATTCTTAGATTTGCTTCTCAATTATGGTGGTACATAACACTACGGGGATATAACTTTCTAGAAACAGCTGAATCTTTTAACAACGTTCTAATAATAATGAAACATTAAGCTTCTCGATGATCAATATTAATGTTTGTTCAATTTCAAAGAAATTTTTCATAGACAGTTTGTGCTACTGTGGTTGACGTTTGATCCCCGAGGGTATCATCAGCTCAGTATACATCTATTCGATGTTGACAAAAATATCAATTATAAGGTCGCTTTTATAAATTTCCAGTTTACCAAATTATGAACTTTCCGAACTACTAAGGATTTTTGTTTATTCCAGGCATAGATTACCTTACCGGTATTTGGTATAATGCTTTGGAATTTTGGATTCTCAATGCTCCTCAACTTTGAACTTGTTTAGCTTTTTTTTTTTTTTTATCTAAACGTCAAAGACGAGTATTATGTAGACGAAACGCGCGTCTAGCGTGGTAAATTAGAATCATATTCAAAACAGTGTGGTCCTGGCCATTGATTGACGACCTACAATATCCCATTGACTGGGACAGATTAGGTGAACGTTTGTCGGTAACAATCACTGCTCACTATGTACTTGTTAAAGACACTGAATCTGTGGGGTAACCAAAGGTTCTTAACACCTAAAAAAAGCAATTCGAAAAACGAATCCGGAATAATACGATGTGTTGATTTATATCAATAATAAAAAACAAAACATAAAGGTTATTCCTGAAATTTTTTTCGAATTATTTTATTATTAAAGACGTTAAGAACCTTTGGTGACCCCACAGTTTAAATTCTATAATAAGAAAGAAGTGAGCAATGGTCGTTACAGACAAACGTTCACCTAATCTGTCCCAGTCAATGGGATAATTTAGGTCGTCAATCAATGGCCAGGACCACACTGTTTTGAATATGATTCTATAAGTCTGGTGACTTTATAACTATCAAGCTTTTCGATTTTTTTTCTTATATTTGACAAAATGGCAAAGTAAATATTTTGTCCAAATATTATGAACATTAAACGAGTCACATGGATTTAAATCAAGGTGTTTGGTATCAAGCCGAAATCGACGTTCTATTTAAACACTCATATGTGTAACCATGACATGACCATACCAACCAATTGTCATAGTAGAAAAGAAACTGATCACTTCTATCTTACCCCAGGAGTAGGTTACCTTAGCCGTATTTGGCACAACTTTTTGGATTTTTTGGTCCTCAATGCTCTTCAACTTTGTATATGTTTTGGCTTTTTCACTATTTTGATCTGAGCGTCACTGATGAGTCTTATGTAGACGAAACGCGCGTCTGGCGTAAGAAATTATAATCCTGGTACTTTTGATAACTACTTACTATAATTGATTGTTTTTGGTATTGTTTATTTTGCATTGGGATATTTCATTTCTATTTTATTTTTCAAGAAAGGAAAAATCTGCTTCAACGATTTTATTACATCAAGTACTGCAATGGCATACATCCTCTCTACGGACAAACTCTCTGAAAAGACAATACTATAAATTAACAGACACATAAAAATAACTACTATCTGATTTAAAAATGGAGATCACATGATATGTTTAAATTGTATAAATTGAAAAATATTTGTCAACAAGTGATTCTGTGCGCTATTTCTCACTTATAATACCCCCGCCTGTCAATCAATAATGCTATAAATATTTTACTTTTTGTGGTTTGAAATCAGCAAGTTGCATAAACCTAAGATGAGCACAGGTTTGATTTCAAATTTGATTTTTTTTTTTATCAATTTTTTGAAAAAAAATCGATTTCACTTAATCCAAGACAAGATAGTTACTCTTGAAATCGGTGCGTAATCAACGATTATTGACCTCGTTAGGCAAATATGTCATTTTGCACATAGGTGTTAATAATGTAATATTTAAAATAGAGAATCAATACAAAGGAGGTTAAGCAATTTTTCAAAATTAAAAAAAATTATACAGTTTCAAAATGCGTACGTATTGGCATACACTTGCATGTAATGTAATAATGCTGGATTTTGATTGGATGATAAACATAGTATTTTTCACTTATTTCCTATATATTGAGAGATTTTTTCTCTGTTGGTGTACTTTTAACTAAAGGCTCTAAAGAGCCTGTGTCGCTCACCTTGGTCTATGCGAATATTAATGCAGATGGATTCATGACAAAATTGTGTTTTGGTGATGGTGATGTGTTTGTACATCTTACTTTTCTGAACATTCTTGCTGCTTACAGTTATCTTTATCTATAATGAACTTGGCCCAGTAGTTTCAGAGGAGCAGATTTTTGTAGAAGATTACTAAGATTTACAAAAATGGTTAAAAATTGACTATAAAGGGCAATAACTCCTAAAGGGGGCAACTGACCATTTCGTCATGTTGACTTATTTGTAGATCTTACTTTGCCGACATTTATTGCTTTTTACAGTTTATCTCTATCTATAATAATATTCAAGATCTTAACAAAAAAAAAACCAGCATAATTTCCTTAGGATAACCAATTCAGGGGCAGCAACTCAACAACGGGTTGTCCGATTCATCTGAAAATTTCAGGGCAGATAGATCTTGACCTGATAAACAATTTTACTTCATGTCAGATTTGCTTTAAATGCTTTGGTGTTTGAGTTATAAGCCAAAAACTGAATTTTACCGCTATGTTCTATTTTTAGACGCGGCAGCAATCTTTGTTAGTTAGCCGGGTCACGCCACACATTTTTTAAACTAGATACACAATGATGATTGTGGCCAAGTTTGGTGTTATTTGGCCCAGTAGTTTCAGAGGAGAAGATTTTTGTAAAAGATTACTAAGATTTACGAAAAATGGTTAAAAATTGACTATAAAGGGCAATAACTCCTAAAGGGGTCAACCGACCATTTCAGTCATGTGGACTTATTTGTAAATCTTACTTTGTTGAACATTATTGCTGTTTACAGTTTATCTCTATCTATAATAATATTCAAGATAATAACCAAAAATAGCAAAATTTCCTGAAAATAGCAACCCAACAACGGGTTGTCTGATTCATCTGATAATTTCAGGGCACATAGATTTTGACCTGATAAACAATTTTACCCCATCAGATTTGCTCTAAATGCTTTGGTTTTTAAAAATTAGGAAAAAACTGCATGTTACCCCTCACGTTCTATTTTTAGCCATGGCGGGCATCTTGTTTGGTTGGCCGGGTCATCGGACACATTTTTAAAACTTGATACCCCAATGATGATTGTGGCCAATTGAGAATGGTAAAGGGGTATGTGTCAAAGAGAATACATTCCGATCAAAGAGTAGACAACAGCCGACGGCCATTAATCAGTGTTAAGTTAACATTCCGTTAAAGTGGATACAAAGAACATTTGGTAGAATTGAAATAATTGTATCATGCTTACAAGTGGCATCTGTCAAAAATACCAGTATCGAGGTAAATCATTTTTCCTTTAACGAACGGCTTTAGAAATTTGCTCTTAACCAGGTTTATTTTGCAAATACCACCTATACGAATGAAAGTACCAATACATTGTTTTTAAACAAAACATGATATACTAGTATCGAATACCAAGCGGTTGTAATAAAATCAACGGTACCAATTTTGTTGCACCAGATGCGCATTTCGACAATACATGTCTCTTCAGTGATGCTCGTGGCCAAAATATTTGAAATCCAAAGCTTATATAAAAGATGAAGAGCTATAATCCAAAAGGTCCAAAAAGTATAGCCAAATTCGTGAAAGGAATCAGAGCTTTGCATGAGGGAGATACATTCCTTAATTTATAATAATTTTTGATATTTTGTAACAGCAAATTTTAATAACACAAAAAATCCGTATTTTCATGCCAGTACCGAAGTACTGGCTACTGGGCTGGTGATACCCTCGGGGACTAAAAGTCCACCAGCAGAGGCATCGACCCAGTGGTAGTAATAAAATCAACGGTAACCTATCTGTGACATGTACTGAAGCTTTCATTATGCATGATGATGTTGCAGTTATATATTAATAGTTTGAAGGAAATTTAACATATTTTCTATTAAAGGCTAAACGAAGGAATATACTTACTCGTTGATACTCGCATATGTAACGAGAAGAATCAAATTTGTTCCAATCATACCAAAACCACAAACGTTGACCAATTACATAGTGTATCGTCACATAGACATTGCCAGGATTTAATCCAAAATCGGCTGAAATACACATGAAATGAACCAAATATTTTTTACGTATTGAAACAAGCAAGAAGAACAATTCCAAGTGACAGACAATCTTGCGCAACCCTCTTATTAAATTTAAAAAAACCCAGCTTCAATGTATAGTCTGCCTCGTCTTGTGGAAGATCTATCTGCTGCTAGTGTAGTATTCTCATAAATAAATTGTTCCTTACTGTTATTTTAGAGGCACTGTTATATTCGAATATTTTTTCCACAATAGTTGGAAGAATATATCTGTCCACAATAGTCACCGATATCTATTCAAGTGTCATTAAACCCGATTCTTTTTCCAATAACTTTCTGTCGAATTTCAAAAAGAATAATTTTTACATGGAAATAACGTCAAGTCATTGGTTGAATTTCAAATGATTAGGACGTTTTTAACCAATCAAGACGCTTTGGTGTACACTTTTGAAAATATTACCAAGAATGCATTAGAATCTCAAACGGCATATTAAATGATAATATATGATTTGCTATGTTTAACCTCAAATAATTCTTATTTGAAAACGTATTCTGGAATGTAATGTCAATGAAAGGTACCTATCTAGTTTAAATAATATAAAAAAGAGATGTGGTATGATTGCCAATAACACTGTCCACAAGAGACCAAAATGACACAGACATTAACAACAATAGGTCACCGTAAGGCCTTCAACAATGAGCAAGGCCCATACCACATAGTGTATTTTAAAGCGACACATCGACAGATTTAACTATTTGGACAGCAGCGTTAATGCTGCAATTGATTGTACTAATCTTTTCAATACCATTTATTGAATTAAATCATATTAAGATTGTATAAAATAACAACATGCGAAATATGCAAAACCGATTGAATTTCAACCTATTAAGTCGAAAAAACGTTGTCGCTGGTCAGTTTGAACAAAGGTTCCGTACTTAAGGACCGTACTTTGACCTATAATGGTTTACTTTAACAAATTTTAACATGGATGGAGAGTTGTGTCTCATTGGCACTCATACTACATCTTCTTATATACATTGACAACGCCATGAAAAAAAAAATTTATTAAAAGAAAACAGCAGTAAACGAAACACAATATTTAAAGACTAGCGGTGATATCAAGTGCTCTGGAAGTGTAAGAACATTCAGCACAAATAGTGCTCACCGTCGGGTTGTGAATGTAAGAACATTATCGGAAGATAACATTCGAAAAAAAACTACTTGTATTTGTTTTCATCCTTTTATCTAGTTACAAAGTACCTAATGTAAAAATGCTGATCTTTATTAGTCTATTAACTTTGTTTATACCTTTTGTATACACATCTATTGTTTGTTACATGTACTGTTCTACATTTATTCTTTTTTGTGTTGATGTTTACTGTCTCATCAACGTATCGTTTATATAATGTTAATGAATTATCCTAAATAAGTCAAATTTACCTGATCCAAATGGGGGAAGATCTTTTGAAAATGGACCATTTTCTTTGTAAAATGTATAGGTCCCATCACCGTCTCTATCATTTGCACCAGTCCATAAAGTATTTTCATTGGCTGTAAAAAGAATTAAATGTAAAATTAAAAAATCAGTAGAATAAAAATACAGTATGAACATAAATATCAACTCAAATGAATAAAAAAAAAGACCTTACAACTTGAAACAATTCATTACTTAGCGAAACTGATTAGAAACAACTCCCGTATTATTGGCCAGAATTGTTCAAAGAAACAAGATAAAGTGATACTGTTGAGGTTTATGGGAACGAAAAGAATAAGTTCAAACGATGTACACTGTTATGGTGCGTAACCGTATTGGTACAAATCTAACAAAAACTGTTTGCCTTTATAAGAATTAGTTTTGTAAATATAGAAAATATATTATATAAAATGAACATTTCAAATGTGATTTTTATTCATCATTGACTAAGTTAAATGTGTTTATAAAATCGCCTTCGTAGCTCACGAGTATAACCGGTTTTTGACATCCGGGTGAAAATACACTATTGTTTCTACGTCATGTTTAATGTAGAGAACAACGTACCGAATCTACATAATCAAAGATTAATTATTTTTTGAGTGAGTTTATTAAAGCAAGAAAGTGTTTTTTTTGTTCGCTGCTCTTTCCTTTAGTTTTCTATCTAACATTTTGTTCGCTGCTCTTTCCTTTATTTATCTATCCAACAATGTACCTCAAATACTTGGAAGCAAGTCTTGTAAATTGACTATTTCGTATCTCTGCAACTTCCTACTCGAAACTATCATTGAGTACCCATGTTCGAAATTGGCCGTTTCAAAATCTTAAGCATCATGGGTAAGCTCATTGTTCGTACTCCAAAGTGAAAACAACGTTACGTCATTGGTTAAATTTCCATTGTTTATAACGTTTCAAATCAATCAAAACGCTTTGGTGTACGCTTTTGAAAATATTACCCAGGATGCATTATATTCTGAAACGGATAATTATTTCGTACCTGATAGGTAAATAAATGTAAATTTTTGCTTATCATATACATTTTTAAATTAATGACATTGTGTACGAACATCGTTAATTGGCGAAAACTGAAAAAGGGAAGGATTGTCCATTCTACCCAATTGTAAGTTTTGAAATGCTTTTATATTTAATGTTTTAATACTGTTACATTTATCGAAATATATTTGAGATCATTTTGATTTGAAATAAAAATATATTTAACACAGATGAAATACTTCTAAGCACTATAACATTTCTAAAGAGTTATAATTGGTTGAATTAGGCAATACATAGAAACTTGGATATTTCTTCATCTAAACAAAATTATTGTATATTCTCAACTTACGATGAATAAATTCCTGGAAAACATAACTGGCTTCTTGTTCCGTGTTCGGTCTCCACATGTAGGCACCTGGTGTACTGGCACAAATCGACTGCAATTTAGTAAGATTACATTCATATTCTTTTTTGTTGAATACCAAGTTTTGTTGATTTCGTGGGAACAGATGAACCACGAAATTAAATATTTAACCAATGACACATTTTTAATAGACTTTATGATGACGTCAGCAAAAACACCAAATTCAGTATCCACGAACATGTTAGTTTTCCTGTATCCACAACAAAAAACGAATATACAGTAGATAATATATTTTTTTAAGCTGAGGTTAGAGGGTCAATACTAGCCAGCGTGAAACCCAGACATTATAGTTAAAAGTTAAAGCATTATACTTTATATTTGTTTTTGATTTTTTTGTTTTTGGTAAATAGACAGGTTTTTTTCATCTACATATGACTCCCATATCGTGATAGCTGTAGACTTTTATCATATTACCGACTTTTAACTCCCGGTTTATATTTTTCCGACAGGTTTCAACTGTTTTAGGATACCCTTGTACAAATAATAATCATTGCAATTTTTGGGGAAAGTTTACTGTTTTCCGCGTATTAAGTCATGAAGAGAAAGCATTTATCATAAAACTTTCCCTCAAAATTGTGCAGATTGATAACTTTGTTCTTTCTTGACAGAGTACCAGAATGTTCTTACACAGAGAAGGTAACCTATAGAAAGACAATAACAATCAAAACCAAGGAGTAAACCAAAGAACATTTACATCAACAGTTATAGATAATAATTATGAAACAACACCAACTCGTCTTAAAACCGAAACTGAAATCAGGTGCTCCGGAAGGGTAAGCATTTCCTGCACCGTATGCCGGAGTTTAAAGTCGGTAATATGCAAATGGTCTTTTTGCAGTCAGTAAACCATCAAAAACCATTGAGCGTTTTATTGTACTATTATTCTATAATCAAAATATCATTTTGGACTCAGATTAAATGGTTTCTGATTTCGGCTTCGTTCAACATCACGAAAAGCGTCACATATCTATGATGAGTTTATTCACAAATTGTATAACTGTATAAATTAAACATAGAAACAACACCAATACCATGATAATTAAAAACTGATAAAATCGGGTTTGAAATTCGTCGTTCTTCGTATCATAAATCTGGTTATCTTTCGTTATACTTATAATGCAATGATAACGTAGTAAATTACCCAATTCAGGGAATAAAACAGACTTCTATAGTCTCACTTGATAAAAACAACAAAGATACCTTTATTGTGATCTCTTATTAGTTATATTTTCTGCCTACAGATTAATAGTGATTTATAATCAGTCTCACCTGAGCTTCCTCCCACGGTATTCTGTCACCATATAAATAACAACTAGTACTACTGTTTTCGTTTGGTAACAGCCTGTAACCCTCTGAGCAAGTTTCTGGAACACATTGCGGTTTTAAAACTGAAAAAAACCCATATGGATTGAATTTAATCCAAAGTTGCAATTAAAACACAAAAAGAAAAAGCGATGGCATATAGAAAATAACGTAATGAATGATCACCATAATCAAATACATAACGACATTATAACATTAACGGTACAAATATATTTGCACCAGATTCGCAATTCGATAGTTAATGTCTCGTCAGAGATGTTCAATTCAAATAAAGACAACAGTAGTATACAACTATAAATGAAAACATAAAACTTATTTAAAACATGAAGAGCTGTGAACCAAAAAAAGGGGAAAAGAAAGTATAACCAAAGCCGGACAAAGAACTGGAGCTTTGGTAAATATATGCATTCATTGTGAATAATAGGAATATACATGATATATGTATATAGAAGATACAGTTATTTCTTTGATTAAGAAGATTTGGAATGATTGCAAATTAAACAACTCTTCAAAATAAACCACATTGTTGTGTATGAACATTTTTATCTTACACAGCAGTTAATTATAGCAAAAAAATAACATTGAACATAAGGAAGAAAAAGAAAAAAAAAGAACAAAGAACAAAGGAAATATAAACAACAAAAAAGAATAGAAAAACAAAAGAAAAACGAAAAGGAAAAAAAAGAAGAAAGGCCTATACTTACATTACAAGTAAATATCAAATTCATTTTAAAAGGGAACGTACTGTGTAAAGTGCACAATTATAAAATGTGTTACTGTAAATTTAGAAATAAGTAAGTGTATACATTTTTATGATTGTATTATTTTAGACTAAATGTTCGTTGACATTTATTATCGTGGTTTTGCGTAAGTCTGTATTCAATCTTATATAAGATCGGTCATTCTTTGAAATTTTAATTGAGTAGTATTCAACGCATAATAATGATTTTCAGTGTATGTTAAAACTACATGTACAGCTGACGTAATGCATTTTTTCTTTATTTATTGTTTATGAAATAGTCGTTTTTTATTGAAAGTAAGTCGACATTCATTTATGAATATAAAAATGATTGCAAAATAATCACATGTAAACATATAAACGTGCTTACCAAGTGTGGACTATGCAGACGTAAAGCCAAAACATAAAGAAAATCAGAAAAAAAAATCTGAAAATTGTAACAAAAAAATATTCAAGGACACAGCTGAAACAACTTTCATTTTTTTTTTTTCTTTAACTGGAACATCACAAATGTGATATTATAAGTATAAACATGTCATACTTAGATGTTTTGTTTTTGTTGAGCACAAAATATTTCAGGAAAGGGAATGAATAACTGTTCCATGTTTCTTTTTTCCCCAAAAAATAACTATCTCTGTCTATTTAATTTTTGCATGTCATTCGATGCTTAATTTATTTGTTTACTTACATTTGCAACATGGTCGTTCATTGCAGCATTTTCCGGTATACGTCCATTCAGACCCGAATGTCTGATTACATGGAACACCTTTTTTTCCACAGGTACCGTTGGAGGCGTTGCATATTCCAGAAAGAACTGAATTGTACAGTAATCCGATACACTATAGCATGATTTACTTTGATATATACATTAACATTACACAGTAGGAATATAGATATAAAGTATTTTTTTATTTCGCAAATTCATTAGCCATGTTGAATATAGGACACAAAGAAGAATTTTGTTAATTCTTAGAAAAAACATGTACATTTATATTGTAGTTGCGTTATGATTTCTCATAAATAGAATTTACTTAATTTGCTCGATATGCTTGGTACACTGCTGAGAAGGTTTACAAATCGTTCTTCCTAAATGCAGATGTTTTTATTGTTCTTATGTCAACCTAGGAAAGTAGTGTTGGACAGTTTTGCACAGCTCTGTAGCTCACCAAAGTACTGATATTATCGTAATAACTGGACGGGATTAACTCCAAATTACTATAAAAACAAATGGTTGATAATTGTGGTGACACGATTGAATAATTGTAACATAAAAAGGTTATAATAGTTATCAAAAGTACCAGGATAATAATTGCATACGCCAGACGCGCGCTTCGTCTACATAAGACTCATCAGTGACGCAAAGATCAAAATAGTTTGTCTCATTTGAATCTCGTATGCAGAACTTTTGATCAGAGTGAAATGATCGTTACTTTTTACATTATGAGAAAGTCTAGCAGTTTAATCTTTAATCTTATCTACATTATTTTAAAGACAAAGAATACTTACTGCCGCCATTTGACACACCAATTGTGCAAAAGATAAAAACAATCAAAGAACAATACTTCATCATAATTCTGAAATGAAAACTCGTCTATATCAATCTTATATTCCGAGTAATTTAGAAATAAACTAATTATCGATACAGGATTGCAGTTTATATTTGCACCAGACGCGCGTTTCGTCTACAGATATGGCATTATGAAGAAAGAACCGTTAACTTGTAGTAAGTGCAGTGAGCATGTAAGCATAAAATGCTATATTTTGATGGCTGATTTCAAGTTCCAAAAACATGTAACAGTTGTTAAACCAAATTTCTTATTTACCAATAGAAGAGTTTGGATGATGCATGCAAGCACTTTTAGCTTGTAAGTATTAAAGTGGTTTACAGGTTTTTTTCAAAGTATTTTGGTAGCGAGTATCATTTTTCATGTGTTAAAATCGGAAGTGGGTAATCGAACTGTCAAAAATAAAAGTTTTCGAAGTTATTTGTGTTAGGGATTCGTTTTGATTTTTTTGTTTCAAATTTTATTCTTTGTGCTTTCTATTTTGAATGCCATTGAGAATTACAGTGACTGTCATATTTATCAAAAACGTGTTTGAAATTCAACATTTTATATTCAGTCCAGTTTAAGGTAAAAGAATCGAAACATCCGAAAATTAACAAATTTGGTACGACTTCTTGTTAAATAAAACGTAATTACTTGTCTCTTATAATCTTATGTGAAGAAAAGTTTATGTTGTGCAATATCAACATATAAACTTCAGAGAAGTTGTTCTGTAACAGAAATATAACAGAACCCGAATAGTGCTTGACAATGGACTAGCTAGTTCAGAATATATATTTGTTACTAGGCTGTAAACAACAAAGCCATATGTCGTAGGCTAACGTAGCTGATTTTATATTTCAGTACTCTTAAATATGACTTAATCATCGCTTTAAAACGATTTTTCATCGCTAGTAAAGTTTGTATTTTTATTCTTACACACTTGACGTTTTGCTGACTGAAATTTGTCTGATGGAATAATCTGTTAAAGTGAAACCTGTTTAAACCGAAACTGTTCGTAATTTAAGATTTTGTTCGGTTTTGGCCGATGTTCGGTTTTATCTGATTCACAACGCGGTGTTTGGTTTATACTGCAGGTTTTAGGTTTAAACATGAATCGGTTTAACCAGTTTCTCCTTTATAACCTTTCAAATTGTATTGAAAAAAAATCAAATAACTTGAATATTGTTTGTACGAAAATAATTGAAAACTTACCGCAATGTGAAATATCAGAGTCGGAGATAGAAAGATGATTTTTGAAATTCAGTGGCTACTTAAATAGTAAGTTATATAAAATTACGTGGTGAACAATTTGCGTGGTTTAAAACATCGGTTAGTAACACATGTTGTTTTTCTGTCTCAATATTGAATGAATAAGCAAATATTGTAAAACGTGTTACTAGCTTTAACTGTCACTAAAGTATTTTCTATTACTTATGGATATTGTTATTTAATCAGCAAATAGTAAAATAAAATAAAAACCTCAGAGGAAATTCAACGGAAAGGCTCTAGTCAAATGACAAATTCAAAAGCCCAAACATCAAATAACTGGATCACATCTGTCATATTCGTGACTTGGTACAGGCATTTTGTATTAAAAGAAATAATGGATTAAGCCTGGTTTTAAAGCTAGCTAAACCAGTTGATTGTATGAAGGTCGAATCCAATTTAATCACTTTGACCACAATGTGTGAACAAAAAAAACAGACACAACAGGCAAAAAAATGAGAAAAAAAATAGGGATACAGCAGTTAACATTGTGCTACAATTAAAATTACCACAAAAACCAACGAATATGTAACAAAAAAGCACAAAACAATAGCCAGACTCGTCTTTACTCTCAAACGACACACCCAGGGCTCTCAAATTCAAGGTGGTGAAATGTCGAATTGAACTAGTGGAATAAACCAAAGCTGCATACAATTGATCACTAGGGGAGGGCTGGGAACCTTCTAACATGTTTAACCCCACCACATACTCTATGTATGTGTCTGGCCAAAGTCAGGAGCCTGTAATTCAGTGGTTGACGTTTATATATGTTACATAATTGTTTTTCGTTCATATGTGTACATAAAATACAAAATCATCAAAGTATCTGAGTAAGCTGTTATAGTCATTTATAGTCAAGAAATCTATACATTTTTGATTCAATGTGTTTCAGACCAAAAAGATTAAAAATAAATTCTGTCGATGATATATGTTAATACCAAAGATATCTGATGCTGTGTTCCGTACTTTCTTGATCAATATTATACATTTATTCCCCGTGCCTTTTGAAATTTTTGTTTGTTTTTACGTCTGAAAAAAAATTGAATGAATATGATAAATACTTATGCTGATTTTTGATATCGCTATTGAAAAAAAAAGTTAAAGACGTTATGTACATTAAACGCGTGTAACGCCGTACAATAAAGTCCCAACGTTTCAGAGGGGAATATGATATTTAGAGGTAAAAAAAACATGAAGTTTTGTTCAATGAAATTTTGAATAATCTTAACCAATCAAAGATTGACTAAACATTCAATATATATAGTGAAATAAAATAACATATTCGAACATTGATATGACAGTTGGTTTTCAGATGTTGTAACAATTCGTTTGAACCATTTTTGATTTAAAAAAAAATGTCTGATATATAGTTACGGTTTACGAAAACTGTAATATTTCATTTCGTCGTTTGTCTATTATGTTATTATGATATTATTAAGAAGATATTCTATTATCGCTATTTTGTGCATTTTTCCTTTGATCCTTTTTTGTGATAATTTTCATATCATGCTTCTCGCTTGAGATGGAAAAATTATCGCTAGAAACTAAGGAGGCCACGTGGCGTTGCTAACGAAATTGACATTGAAATTGACAACGTCGTCATAGGTAAAATAGCGATAAACAGATTATTATTGGTCATCTCAACTCGATTGCTTTTCTCACTTTCTCTGTACCAGCTCAAGCGAGAAAATATATCTCGTTTAGATAATCAACGATAATCTATAAATTTATATTCAGTTATGATAGCAAATTAAAGTACTTTGATTATACTAGCTCATTATACAACAAATAGCGACAGTCTTTATATTTCTTTGTTCATATAATTGATTATGCAAGTTATGTACGTCTTGATAATGTACGTGTAACATCTTTCTGACTTTGTCGTCAATATATTAATTTTGATTAAGTCAGCGAAAGTTTACATATAACTTTTTAAGTAAACTAGAAATATAGATAATATTAATTTATATGTGTCGGTTAGTGTATAGAAAGGTATATACTATGAAAAAAATTAGAGCGCGGGGCTGTGCCCCAAGCTCTTATTTTCATAGTATAAACCTTTCTATACACTATCCAATGTAGTACATATTAACAACTTGAGTAATCCTGTAATTAGACCATTGATATGTTTTTGCTGACTTGGTGTAGCTCATTTACGTAGTTTTGTAAATCTACTCACTATTATCATTGTAAGATATTGACTACCGAATGAAAAGATTGTAGTTGCTGGTGTAAGTAGTTTTATTAGTACATTGTATAAAGCTGTGTTTTACTATGCATGATAAATTTTAGAACATATAGATAGTTTGCTGTTGCTGATCCAAAAAGAGAGTGGTGGAAAACACTTTTTTTTTCGGGGGGTGGGGGGGGGGGGGGGTGGGGGGTGATCAATGCAATGAATAAGTACATGCAGTTGAACCCCTCCCCCTTTTTTTGGTTGTAACACCTTTTAAAAAAGGATGGATCTTACCTGGATATGTACCCGTAGGTGGTCTAATGGATAGCTTACGTGCATGAAATATCTGTCACTCAACATAAAGCAACCAATGATCAAACAATTCATGACGAAATAGATCAAATTGCTCTAATTTTCATTCACAAGGTTTCACGGTTCACTCTTTTTTTGGGTACAAAGTTATTACATGGAAGATAAATGATAACAATATCAGATGGCATTGTACTCTAATCAAGTTAATAAGAACTATATTTGTTACTCTTTATTTGAATGAAAGAAACTTTTAATTGTCAAATACATGTTAAGATCCTAAGATAATTAGATTAAATAGTGGGATGTTTAGAAATTAATTTGAAAACTATTTACACACTATTTAGTTTAATTTGGAATACAACATTTTTTTCTTCTTCAAAATAGCCAGTAGCAATTATTATTTCAATATCTTGATTACGATACAATTAAACTTACTATTGTGGTCATTCATGCGCAGTTACTTAGTACACGGAAAAAGTATGTACTATGAAAGTTAGAAGACAAATTCAAGCAATTTGATTGGACTAGAAGTTATAAGTATGGGCTAAATTGCATTAGTTATTATTATTTAAATTTTCGTCATCTGCGTGGTATCGTCTTTTCTAGACGATCCGGTACATCTTACATTTACTTGTTCATGTTGTTGGTATCACTTTGTTGGATTAGTATTAAGATAATGATAAGATATAGGAATAGTTGGTGTGAGTCCCAATGAGACAACTCTCCATCCAAATAACAATTAAAAAAAGTAAACCATTATAGGTTAATGTACGGCCTTCAACATCGAGCCTTGGCTCACACCGAACAACAAGCTATAAAGAGCTTTATCAAAAATACTAGTGAAAAAACATTTAAACAGGAAAACCGACGGTCTAATCTACATAACAAAGGAGACACGAGAAATACGTATAAATTACATAAACAAACGACAACTACTGTACATCACAATCCTGACTTAGGACAGTTGCAACAATTTGCAGTGGGATAAACGTTTTAATTGATCCAAACCCTCTGCTTTATTTCTGAAACAGTAGTTTCATATGTAAATATAAAATCTGTTTTCAGCCTTGTTTAGTTTAGTTTAAACAAATTTATTTATAGTGGATTGGGAAACAAGTTTTACAACTTATATTAATCCCTTTCCACTTTCAGTCTTGTATCACCATCACTGTTGATCTGATATACACAATCTGTCGTAGAGTTTTCACTGGTTCAGACGTACTTATAATATAATTGTTTAATACGTTACTGTATCCATCATGAGCTGATTGGCCATTATAAAAAAGGTGTGTCAGAAATCATATTGGATATTCTTCCTCAGTCATAATAACCATCCATTAATACCGAACGGGACAAAGAAATAAAACGACGGGTGCTGTTTGCGGTGCAGGAAATGCTTACTCTTCCAGAGCACCTGATTTAACTCCCGGTTTTTAGTGGAGTTCGTGTTGTTTTTAATTTATTATTTATAACTGTTGTTTCCTTTGTTTTTTGTGAGTCTTTGTTTACTCCTTGGTTTTGATTGTCATTGTCTATATAAACTTGTAAGATCCTCAGCAATTAATAGTTCAGCTGATCTGCATGTTCAATCTGCATCTTGATACATCATTTTCTTTGTTAAACGCTAAACAAAAAGATATGAGAGCTTCATTAGTTGTATAGAGCTTAGATATTTGAATGGTCTAGCGCGTTGTGCATAGTGAAGGGCGATTCGGTGCGATAATATATCAGTGGCGTGAGTTAAAGAAAAGGCTAGAGAAGAATAAATATATTTCGTTTAAGGTATAGTAAGAGAATTATAGAACAGAAACTTTGGAATTTCATTTCTATATAAGAATACTATTTCTGTACGATATTGATATAACACTTAGATAGATTCAAATATAAAAGCTTATTATGCATCATTTTCCTTGTTAATATAATTGATTTTGCAAGTTATACATTTCTTGATGTTGTATGTGTAACATCTTTCTCACTTCGTATCAATATATATATATCATTATTTCGTCAGCGGAATGTGTTTCATTTCTCTATCGGACTACACTTGCATTGCCGACAACTGGATTTTAAATACATATGTTTAATTCCGATGCAAAGACACAATAAGTGAATCAATTTTAAAGCCAAAATATGCAATCTATAATGACCTGACAACAGTATCGTAACTTAATCCCTTCTTGATAAGTTTGTTTAAAGCTTTTCAACTAAATACTGACTTTGTTGTGCTTTGTAAAGAATATTATGATAACAGATTAGATGTGAAATACATGAACGTATAAGATGTCTGCATGTTGAGTTATATTTACGAATGATATTCTTGTACCGATGACAAAAAAATAGTAAATGCTTTGACTAATATCGAAAACCCTGATGTAATAATTTTTCAGTTATGCATAAATTTCTCTTGCTTAAATTTTAAAAATTGTTACATACACTAGCGAATCATACACGTTGAGATATATGAACACTGTTAGATGATATCAAGGGAACGTCACCGTCTAAAAATGGATAGTTAGCGATAGGAAATAAAAGACCATCTTTTTCATTATAATTTATTGTATTAATATTTCCGTTAATGATATAGATATCAAGATAAAGGAAAGGGCAGTGGTCGTTGTTAGAATTAGCCTTATTTAAAGTTAGTGCATCAGGATAACTTTCTTAAGTACACATAATGAAATCGTCATTATTGAGAGCCAATTTATCATCTAAATGACTGAAATTATTAGTATTATTGTTTTTTGTTCTACAATGTTAACATGGTATTTAGTAATTATTAGTTCAATAAAACTGCTATTTAACTAAGGTTCAATAGGCACTAGATTGATATTTCAGAAGAAAACAAAACTCAAATAAAAACATGTGTTTCATCTCATAGTATACATTGAAGCTCCTAAAAGTTATCTTATCTGCATTTAACATAAACCCGTAGTTCATCTTAAAGTTAAATTTGATGCATATAGTTCTTATAATTTTATTTTTCACTCAACAATTTCACAAAACAATATCCCGTTACTGCATAGAGTCGATGACCTCTAAGTTCAAATTAACTACAACTGTTGGACACACAATTGGTAATGTTCATTCTTCACATGTTTTAAGTACAGCTCTTTATTACAACCAGGCAGAGTGCCGTATACATGATATACATGAGGGATTCCAGATTTTATCTATAATTGGTCTAGGTGAAGCAATAAATGAATACTGCTAAAAAAAATATTAAGTGGTAAAATATGAGTGGTTAAAATGGTAACGAACATCCTATTTTTTGGTTCATAAGCGTTGTAAAATCTTTCAAAAATCAGCTAAATCACCACAATTCAGAGCCTGATTATGAATAGAATCATGCATTTTTCATTTATGTTCATATGTTACTTTGATATAACTTGGTTTAAGCTTCATTTTCATGACGATTGCATGTCAACCA
This sequence comes from Mytilus trossulus, assembly GCF_036588685.1. Lineage (NCBI taxonomy): Eukaryota > Metazoa > Mollusca > Bivalvia > Mytilida > Mytilidae > Mytilus > Mytilus trossulus. The sequence continues at coordinate 73,985,059 of NC_086380.1, forward strand.
AATTTGCATTTTTTTATAAAATTGCAGTAAAAAAACATATTTTCAACTTTTTGAAATAGGGATTTGAGAAATTTTCTCTGGTGTTTTTCAGAAAAGTGCAAATGTGTAAAGAATAGTTTGCACTGTAGCTATGTAGGTTGGATACTTCTTTACCAAATTAAATAAACAAAATGTGTGGGATTTTATTTAGTTCTATCACCATAGCAACCGATTTTTTCCTTGGAAATGGAGTGTTTAATTGCAGAATATTGCAGTTTAAGAGCTTTTAGCAATAGTTGCAAAAATTAGACTTGTGTCTTGCTGGAAACAAATTGCTAGTGAAAAATTGTCCATGGTTATATAATATAATAACTTTTTCCACCCACCTGGCTACAGACCAAGTAAGTTTATTTAGTCTGTGGGGTCCGTCATCTGTCCTTGTCTTTCTCTGTTGTCGTCTGTTAATTATTTTCAACTATAAAAGATGGATGTCATTATTTCTATACTAATCTGCAATGTTTGCAAGATAATAGTTTATTACTGATTATGCAAATAGAATGGGTTGAGTGACACAGGCTCTTTAGAGGCTATATTTTTTATAACAGATGAAACCAAATTTATGATTACGATCATATAACTAAGGCTTCGAATAAAAAACACATGCAAAAAAAATCTCTAATTACTTTCTCATCAACCATATAAAATGAAAATTTTCGTTTTCAATGTTGTCTAGTGTTTATTGAACTAAATTACCATTAAATCATGTTTATCATATATATTTGAAACAAACCACATATTTCAAGCAAAATGTATGCTCTGATAACATTCTCTGCTTGAAAACTATTTGATTAATCTTTCATGGGACATACAATTATCAAGGTGGTTTACAAAAGTATGATTATGGGTTTTTTAATATTCAATTCTATCAGATATATTGACTTTAATTGTTTTTGAATTTGATACGTTTGAAATTGGAAATCAAATAATTTACATCTTTGTTTTAGGAATATTTGCAAACAGACTGTCCAAGCATGGACAGCATGGATGACTGCATATCAGAATCTGTGTATTTACTGCCATCTCAATATTCATAGTGTCAAGATTCACAGGAAAGTCCATCTGGAAAACGGAAAATGTTACTGAACACTTTTCTTGAAACAGTAGATATATGTCCTGTGAAACTGTTGACTTTGATCTTGCATCTGAGAAGACAAAAAAAATGATTATGTCATAAGGAAAGCAAAAATAATAATGCACAGTGTACTTTGTGTATTGTTTCCACAACAAAATCACTATTTGAGGAGGTTCTATATGAATCTAATGCATGCAAAGCTCAGACTCTTGAGTTATTTTCAAGAGCATATAGCAGTATGTCAAGTTGGGGAACACAGAGACAAATTCTCTCTCTTCTAGTACAATATTACAGTAAAATCAACCCAAAAATTCTGAATTGTTGTGATTTAGCTGATTTTTTAATGATTTTACCCCGGTAATTTACCAAAACATAGTGAGTCCGTTACTATGGCAACCACTCATATTTCCCACCAAAATTACTTTTTGAGCAGCATTCATGTATTGCTTCTACTAGGCCAATTATAGATAAAATCTGAAACCTGCATGTATCGCACTTTGTCTGTTTTTAAAACGAGCTGAACTTAACTGTTAAATTTGTAATAGTGCACCGACATTTACCTTAACTATACATGCAGCAATGTGATATTCTATGTAAAATGGTTGTGACTCTACACGATATATCGGTATAAATCTCAAATGGTTGTTTTAGTGTCGAGATGAAATGTGCATCTTTAACATTCATGGCCATTCTTTTAATCAGAGATTTTGTTTTCTGTTTAGAAGCAATCGTTGAAATTCCCATGGATTTTTTTGAAATACTAGACTAGATTACATTCATTAGTGGGAATCTAATGTATTTTATTAATTTTCGCAATACTGCTCGCTTATATTTTAGTCTTCATGTTAATTTCGAGATTTTTTATGTTGACACAAGCTTACGGCATATTACAACAAACTCAAATAAAGCCTCATCTTTACACGATAGATATAGGAAGATGTGGTGTGAGTGCCAATGAGACAACTCTCCATCCAAATAACAATTTAAAAAGTAAACCATTATAGGTTAAAGTACGGCCTTCAACACGGAGCCTTGGATGACACCGAACAACAAGCTATAAAGGGCCCCAAATTTACTAGTGTCAAACCATTCAAACGGGAAAACCAACGGTCTAATCTATATAACCAAACCGAGAAACGAGAAACACTTTATGTTACATAAACAAACGACAACTACTGTACATCAGATTCCTGACTTAGGACAAGTGCAAACATTTGCAGCGGGATTAAACGTTTTAATGAATACACATTTTTAATTAAGTACCATCATGGTACGGGTTTCTTGTATTCATCTGTATATATCTGAAGTGAGTTTGAGACAGCTGACTTGTGTATTTAACAGTGAAAACTGAACATACACCGGAAATCCTATTCCTGTTTGGAATCGTTTTTTTTTCGAGGTTATTGGGAATAAATAATATGAAAAAATGATATATTATTTACACTCAATATATATTATGATTCTCACTTTTTGAATACAAATATTTTGACACTAGTTTTTACATTTACAAGTATTTGTGAAATATGTGTCCTTTCAATTCAAATGATTATTCAATAATGAACAGAACATTAAAAGAGTTAATTATTTAAAATAAAAAGACTGACGGATGACACCCAAGTCGTTATGTGAACTTTTATGAAGCAAATGTGAAATCTTTGGAAAATTCGCGTCCGCACGTAATCTGAATACGAACAGCATACGATCGCGAGTTCCAACAAAATATGAAACATTTTTGGAAAATTGTATTCAACAGGTTGTGTAATATCACAGAACATGCAGAAATACTGCACTCAGAAGAAAAATTCAAAAAGAAAATGTCAACATTAAATGATAAAACATATCAAACTAATTGATTACAACTGTCATATTCCTGTTTTGATACTGGCATTTGTTAATGTAGGAAATACCGGATTACACCAAGTTTTATATCGGACTTTACATAATATTTATGTGACAGTCGCATCAACCTTTATGATATTGACAATGATGCGTGAACAAAAACAAATAAATATAAAAGGTAAACAGGTTAAAAATAGTGGTACACCAGTTAACATGATGTTTCATCTTAATCATCAAAAATAAGTAAACATAACAAAAAGTACACAAATGCAAATTCCAATTCAAATAACCTCATTTTGCTGGTTTATAATAGGATTTTATTGTATATTAGTATTATATTACAGGATGGCCTAAAATGATAGAGCAGTTTTTAATGCCATTCATTCATAAAACACACCGTGTTCTATAACTATGTGGTCCTGTCGTTTCCAAATATATATTTGAATATTACACCTTGACGGAAACATGGGAAAATGGTCATCGTTTTTATAGCATGAACATCATGCTATGAATAAAAAAGTAACTAGTTGAAATATTCATACAGTTCACATGGTATCTATTTCAATTATAAAAGTGAAATTTGGAATAACTTTACTTTGAAGCAAATATTTAATTATATAGATCTTTATGTATACAATTCCTTATACATGCTTGGCTTCAGGCATTGCCGTGGAAGGCGAATTTATTGAACACAAAATGTTTAAAGGGGTATTTTCATCTTTCAGCATATTTTACCTTACACGGACTAACACATCGGATGCCTCTACGGCTTTTGATAATGTGTGTATTCCTCAGTTCACACTTGTCTATGTATTGTACTGAAAAATAAAATATAGCTTGTTTGCTCTGTGCTTCTAGATTTTGTCAGGGTGTAGTAAATTTTTCTCTTCTACTTTTTTGAATGTCCATTTGATATCTTTTGATTGTGTTTTAGCAATGTCAACATCGCTCTTTTCAATTTACTTGGGCTATTGGTGGAAACATCACTGTACTCCTTTTCCATTGTCTCAACAAATGTAAACATGTCACCCTGTATCAAATGCTGTTAATGTGATAACAAATTTGGTAAATAGTCTAATTCGGAAGGTCACATTCATGAAAGGGAAAGGGATTGTAGTTACGACGTTAGGAACATATCGGATATGATTTTGGAAACGGTTATTTCATAACGGTCAACCAACTCGTTATGGCGTCGTAAAATTTACGAAGGGATGATTTCAACTTCACCATTTGGAACTCTCGGTTAAATAGCTCCATTGTAAGCAGCAACCCTCTATCAAGAAAATTGTGATATGAAACGCAAGCACGGGAATAACCATTGCTTGTTATGACACTTATGCAGTTTAGGTATCCAGTACAGTGATGGAAGATCCAGTTCTTCATCTGTGGTTGAAAGAAGCCTTTGATACGGTTGAGAATATCTTATTATGGTATAAACTGCAACGTGCAGGAGTTAGGGGAAAGTTTTTGTTCGCAATTAAGTCGATGTATGATGATGTTAACTGTACCGTACGTGTAAATAATGACCTTACTCAGGGTTCTACGTTGAAGCCGGAGAAAATCAGGGATGTATCCGTTCACCGATTTTGTTTTCTCTTAATACATATATTAAGCAGACCGCATTTATGCGTTGAACTGTTGAGTGAAGGTTGATGAATTCATTTGAGTATTTTAGTATGTACTGACGTCCTAGTTTTAATCGCACCCGGCGAAAATAGTGTACGACGAATGCTAGCTGTTGTGTCGTACTTGTGCGCTACATGGAAACTTTTTATTAACATTAACAAAACTAAATTCGTACATTTTCAAAATCAATCAATTGCAAGGTCAGCACGGATTTTCAATTGTTCAGGCAATAATCTGGTTTACTGTGAATTTTGCAAATTAAGGTTTCTGGATGAACGAGTACTTGACATTTGAAAAACATGTAAAAAAACTATGAAAAAAAAGTAAAATCACAAAAATACTGAACTCAGAGGAAAATCAATTTGGAAAGTCCATAATCACATGGCAAAACCAAAAAACAAAACGCATCAAAAACGAATGGACAAGAACTGTCATATTCCTGACTTGGTACAGGCATTTTCAAATGTAGAACGGCTAGTCGTGCCCTTGGAACGTTAATGACACAGGCGTCTATGTTAGGCGGAATGATATATATGGTTTGCACTTAACTGTATACATCAATGGTAGAGCCAGTTCTTCTCTATGGTAGTGGTGTTTGCGGCACTAAATCGTTTAGTGCCATTTTGATAATTCAGAACAGGACCTGTAAATTATTTTTGTCCGTCGGAAAACGAACGTCTAATTTAGCGTCTCGCGGCGATATAGGCTTGAAGTCGTGCTTTACAAAACATCAAATTTAATAATCTTGGCTTTTGTGTAGACTTTTATGTTCTGATCAACATAGCAACTGTAATAAAATACTTAAATGGACTTCAACAATAGACAGGGCTGGGCTTTCCAAGTGCACAAAACTGTTGATTTGCTAAATATGAGAGATCTTGTGTACAATTTATCTGTCTCTTCAAAAAACTGTTTTGCGTACAATTAGCAAACAATTAAGTGTTTTAGATAAAACGAAATGGCATGAGGAAGTTTTAAATGATAGACATAACTAACAGAGCGGAAACAAATTACGAACCTATAGGCAATACAAACAAAGTGTGAAAACCGAACAATATGTCCCTCTGAACATTTTCAAAACTGAGCGACGTATAATGGCTCTGTTTCGCTCCGGTTCACTTCCACTTGCGTGTGAGACGGGAAGATACTCCCGGCCGCCTACACATATTGAACACAGAATATGTGTGTGTTGTGCGAAACAAACAGCATTGAAGATACTCCAGACCGCCTACACCCATTGAACACAGAATATGTGTGTGTTGTGCGAAAAAACCAGCATTGAAACAGGAAAACACTTTCTAATGGAATGCTTATTATATGACGATCTTCGATACAATCTTTTTAATGAATGCCCAAAACTTATTGAAGACTTTCAAGATTTTAATACAAACAGAAAATTGAAATTATTAATTGTATCAATATTCAGTCTTATTTTTGCCACTATTAACATATATTTTATTTCCGTAGACTATTTTTTTTTACAGTAATATTTTTTCTTTAATCAATTTATAATGCATTTATTTAAAAGATTTTTACCCAGTTTTATATTATTTCATATTTCATAGTAATATATATCTCTTTTAACCTAATATTATCTATATTTTGTTTTTCTGTTTACCTTTTTTATTTTCAGCCATGGCGTTTTTGTTTTAAATTTTTGAGTTTGACTGTTCCTTTAGTATCTTTCGTCCCTATTTTAAGTGACTAGTCCCATTTTGAATATAACTTTGATGAGAATATTAACACGTTTAAATATTATATCAGTGTCCCATAAGTAATTTTTTGGTTGGATATTGATTGTTTGTGTATATAGGAATATTGTGTGAATGATTTGTTTCAATCAATATGTAACACTTCAAAAAACAATGTAATTCTTTATTTTTGTTCTTTTATTTTCGACCTTGATCATATTGATTGTTGGTATTTGCAATGTTGATTGCTGATGTTTAAAATGTTGATTGTAAATATTTTCGATGATGATTGCTGATTTTTGCAATGTTGATTGTATGTATTTCCGATGGTAATTGCAGGTGTTTACAATGTTGATCGTTTATACTTTCGATGTCAATTGCTGATGTTTACAATCTTGATTGTATGTATTTTCGACGCTAATTGCTGATGTTTACGATGTTGATTGCATATATTTTCGATGTCAATTGCTGGTGTTTACAATGTTGATTGTGTATAATTTCGATGTCAATTGTCGGTGTTTGCTATGTTGATTGTATACATTTTCGTCGTTAATTGCTGATGTTTACAATGTTGATTGTATGTATTTTCGATGTCAATAGCTGATGTTTACAATGTTGATTGTATATATTTTCGATGTCAATTGCTGGTGTTTACAATGTTGATTGTATATAATTTCGATGTCAATTGCCGGTGTTTGCTATGTTGATTGTATACATTTTCGTCGTTAATTGCTGATGTTTACAATGTTGATATTTTCGATGTCAATTGCTGGTGTTTACAATGTTGATTGTATATATTTTCGATGTCAATTGCTGATGTTTACAATGTTGATTGTATATATTTTCGATGTCAATTGCTGGTGTTTACAATGTTGATTGTATGTATTTTCGATGTCAATTGCTGATGTTTACAATGTTGATTGTATGTATTTTCGATGTCAATTGCTGATGTTTACAATGTTGATTGTATATATTTTCGATGTCAATTGCTGATGTTTACAATGTTGATTGTGTATATTTTCGACACTGATTGCTGGTGTGTACAATTAAGAGATAACTGTATTGTATTTGAAGCTTTAAGGACGTCCATCGGTAGTTTTACTGTCGCAAATTTAGTTTACCTGGCGACGCGGAGCGGAGACAGGTAAACGGGTATTTGCGACAGTAAAACTACCGATGGACGTCCGCAAAGCTTCAAATACAATACAGTTATCTCTATTCCAATGCAAAACAAGTTTATAATTAAATTTCAATCATTAATTTAGTCTAAAATGTTCATTAAAGAAAATTCCGCGAAAAGATGTTATGCTCTTTTGTCCCTACACTAGGTGACGTCATAGGTATGCTTCCGGCGTCAAACATAAACACCGGGCGTTTTCTGGCTTCTGTACCGCTTCAGAATGTAATAAAACTTGGTAAAAAGAATATTTTTAGGCGCAACAAGTGAGTTTTTTGTTTATTATTGTAGAAATAACAAGTCAATACATTCCAAAATTCAAAATGTCGGCTTCCTTAGTTACAGACAAGGAGATAGAGAATTTTACGCTTGCTGTTATCCAATCAGAACAATTGTTACAAAATAATTGCATTAGAATGTTGATTGTATATATTTTCGATGTCAATTGTGGATGTTTACAATGTTGATTGTATATATTTTCGATGCAATTGCTGATGTTTACGTTGATTGTATGTATTTTCGACACTGATTGCTATTGTTTGCCATGTTGATTGTATGTATTTTCGATGTTAATTGCTGATGTTTACAATGCTGATATTTCCGATGTCAATTGCTGATGTTTACAATGTTGATTGTATGTATTTCCGATGTCAATTGCTGGTGTTTGCAATGTTGATTGTATATACTTTCGATGTCAATTGCTGATGTTTACAATGTTGATTGTATATATTTTCGATGTTGATTACTGGTGTTTGCAATGTTGATTGTATGTAATTCCGATGTCAATTGCTGGTGTTTGCAATGTTGATTGTATATACTTTCGATGTCAATTGCTGATGTTTACAATGTTGATTGTATATACTTTCGATGTCAATTGCTGGTGTTTGCAATATTGATTGTATATACTTTCGATGTCAATTGCTGATGTTTACAATCTTTATTGTTTGTATTTTCGATGCCAATTGCTGGTGTTTGCAATGTTGATTGTATATACTTTCGATGTCAATTGCTGTTGTTTACAATGTTGATTGTATGTATTTTCGATGTTGATTGCTGATGTTTACAATGTTGATTGTAAATATTTTCGATGATGATTGCTGATTTTTGCAATGCTGATTGTATGTATTTCCGATGTTAATTGCAGGTGTTTACAATGTTGATCGTATATACTTTCGATGTCAATTGCTGGTGTTTGCAATGTTGATTGTATATACTTTCGATGTCAATTGCTGGTGTTTACAATTTTGATTGTATGTATTTTCGATGTTGATTGCTGATGTTTACAATGTTGATTGTAAATATTTTCGATGATGATTGCTGATTTTTGCAATGTTGATTGTATGTATTTTCGATGATGATTGCTGATGTTTACAATGCTGATTGTATGTATTTCCGATGTTAATTGCAGGTGTTTACAATGTTGATCGTATATACTTTCGATGTCAATTGCTGGTGTTAACAGTGTTGATTGTATGTATTTTCGATGTTGATTGCTGGTGTTTGCAATGTTGATTGTATGTATTTTCGATGTCAATTGCCGGTGTTTGCTATGTTGATTGTATACATTTTCGTCGTTAATTGCTGATGTTTACAATGTTGATATTTTCGATGTCAATTGCTGGTGTTTGCAATGATTGCAATGTTGATTGTATATATTTTCGACACTGATTGCTGATGTTTACAATGTTGATTGTATATAATTTCGATGTCAATTGCCGGTGTTTGCTATGTTGATTGTATGTATTTCCGATGTTAATTGCAGGTGTTTACAATGTTGATTGTATATAATTGCGATGTCAATTGCCGGTGTTTGCTATGTTGATTGTATACATTTTCGTCGTTAATTGCTGATGTTTACAATGTTGATTGTATATAATTTCGATGTCAATTGCCGGTGTTTGCTATGTTGATTGTATACATTTTCGTCGTTAATTGCTGATGTTTACAATGTTAATTGTATATAATTTCGATGTCAATTGCCGGTGTTTGCTATGTTGATTGTATACATTTTCGTCGTTAATTGCTGATGTTTACAATGTTGATATTTTCGATGTCAATTGCTGGTGTTTACAATGTTGATTGTATATATTTTCGATGTCAATTGCTGATGTTTACAATGTTGATTGTTTATATTTTCGATGTCAATTGCTGGTGTTTACAATGTTGATTGTATGTATTTTCGATGTCAATTGCTGATGTTTACAATGTTGATTGTATGTATTTTCGATGTCAATTGCTGATGTTTACAATGTTGATTGTATATATTTTCGATGTCAATTGCTGATGTTTACAATGTTGATTGTATATATTTTCGACACTGATTGGGGGTGGTGTTTACAATGTTGATTGTATATATTTTCGATGTCAATTGCGGATGTTTACAATGTTGATTGTATATATTTTCGATGTCAATTGCTGATGTTTACAATGTTGATTGTATGTATTTCCGATGTCAATTGCTGGTGTTTGCAATGTTGATTGTATATACTTTCGATGTCAATTGCTGATGTTTACAATCTTGATTGTATGTATTTTCGATGTCAATTGCTGGTGTTTGCAAAAACACTAGCAATCAGTGTCGAAAATATATACAATCAACATTGTAAACATCAGCAATTAGCGTCGAACATATATACAATCAACATTACAAACACCAGCAATTGACATCGATGTTAATTGCTGATGTTTACAATGTTGATTGTATATACTTTCGATGTTAATTGCTGATGTTTACAATGTTGATTGTATGTATTTTCGATGTGAACTGCTGATGTTTACAATGTTGATTGTATATACTTTCGATGTCAATTGCTGGTGTTTACAATGTTAATTGTATATATTTTCGATGTCAATTGCTGATGTTTGCAATGTTGATTGTATGTTTTTTCTATGTCAACTGCTGGTGTTTGCAATGTTGATTGTATGTATTTTCAATGTCAACTGCTGATGTTTACAATGTTGATTGCATATATTTTCGATGTCAATTGCTGATGTTTGCAATGTTGATTGCATATATTTTCGATGTCAATTGCTGATGATTACAATGTTGATTGCATATATTTTCGATGTCAATTGCTGGTGTTTGCAATGACTGCAATGTTGATTGTATATATTTTCGATGTTAATTGTTGATGTTTACAATGTTGATTGTATGTATTTTCGATGTTGATTGCTGATGTTTACAATGTTGATTGTATATATTTTCGATGATGATTGCTGATTTTTGCAATGCTGATTGTATGTATTTCCGATGTTAATTGCAGGTGTTTACAATGTTGATCGTATATACTTTCGATGTCAATTGCTGGTGTTTGCAATGTTGATTGTATATACTTTCGATGTCAATTGCTGGTGTTTACAATTTTGATTGTATGTATTTTCGATGTTGATTGCTGATGTTTACAATGTTGATTGTAAATATTTTCGATGATGATTGCTGATTTTTGCAATGTTGATTGTATGTATTTTCGATGATGATTGCTGATGTTTACAATGCTGATTGTATGTATTTCCGATGTTAATTGCAGGTGTTTACAATGTTGATCGTATATACTTTCGATGTCAATTGCTGGTGTTAACAGTGTTGATTGTATGTATTTTCGATGTTGATTGCTGGTGTTTGCAATGTTGATTGTATGTATTTTCGATGTCAATTGCCGGTGTTTGCTATGTTGATTGTATACATTTTCGTCGTTAATTGCTGATGTTTACAATGTTGATATTTTCGATGTCAATTGCTGGTGTTTGCAATGATTGCAATGTTGATTGTATATATTTTCGACACTGATTGCTGATGTTTACAATGTTGATTGTATATAATTTCGATGTCAATTGCCGGTGTTTGCTATGTTGATTGTATGTATTTCCGATGTTAATTGCAGGTGTTTACAATGTTGATTGTATATAATTGCGATGTCAATTGCCTGTGTTTGCTATGTTGATTGTATACATTTTCGTCGTTAATTGCTGATGTTTACAATGTTGATTGTATATAATTTCGATGTCAATTGCCGGTGTTTGCTATGTTGATTGTATACATTTTCGTCGTTAATTGCTGATGTTTACAATGTTAATTGTATATAATTTCGATGTCAATTGCCGGTGTTTGCTATGTTGATTGTATACATTTTCGTCGTTAATTGCTGATGTTTACAATGTTGATATTTTCGATGTCAATTGCTGGTGTTTACAATGTTGATTGTATATATTTTCGATGTCAATTGCTGATGTTTACAATGTTGATTGTTTATATTTTCGATGTCAATTGCTGGTGTTTACAATGTTGATTGTATGTATTTTCGATGTCAATTGCTGATGTTTACAATGTTGATTGTATGTATTTTCGATGTCAATTGCTGATGTTTACAATGTTGATTGTATATATTTTCGATGTCAATTGCTGATGTTTACAATGTTGATTGTATATATTTTCGACACTGATTGGGGGTGGTGTTTACAATGTTGATTGTATATATTTTCGATGTCAATTGCGGATGTTTACAATGTTGATTGTATATATTTTCGATGTCAATTGCTGATGTTTACAATGTTGATTGTATGTATTTCCGATGTCAATTGCTGGTGTTTGCAATGTTGATTGTATATACTTTCGATGTCAATTGCTGATGTTTACAATCTTGATTGTATGTATTTTCGATGTCAATTGCTGGTGTTTGCAAAAACACTAGCAATCAGTGTCGAAAATATATACAATCAACATTGTAAACATCAGCAATTAGCGTCGAACATATATACAATCAACATTACAAACACCAGCAATTGACATCGATGTTAATTGCTGATGTTTACAATGTTGATTGTATATACTTTCGATGTTAATTGCTGATGTTTACAATGTTGATTGTATGTATTTTCGATGTGAACTGCTGATGTTTACAATGTTGATTGTATATACTTTCGATGTCAATTGCTGGTGTTTACAATGTTAATTGTATATATTTTCGATGTCAATTGCTGATGTTTGCAATGTTGATTGTATGTTTTTTCTATGTCAACTGCTGGTGTTTGCAATGTTGATTGTATGTATTTTCAATGTCAACTGCTGATGTTTACAATGTTGATTGCATATATTTTCGATGTCAATTGCTGATGTTTGCAATGTTGATTGCATATATTTTCGATGTCAATTGCTGATGATTACAATGTTGATTGCATATATTTTCGATGTCAATTGCTGGTGTTTGCAATGACTGCAATGTTGATTGTATATATTTTCGATGTTAATTGTTGATGTTTACAATGTTGATTGTATGTATTTTCGATGTTGATTGCTGATGTTTACAATGTTGATTGTATATATTTTCAATGTCAATTGCTGGTGTTTGCTATATTGATTGTATTTATTTTCGATGTTAATTGCTGATGTTTACAATGTTGATTGTATATATTTTCAATGTTGATTGCTGGTGTTTACAATGTTGATTGTATTTATTTTCGATGTCAATTGCTGATGTTTAAAATGTGGCTTGTATGTATTTCCGATGTTAATTGCTGGTGTTTACAATGTTGATTGTATATAATTTCGATGTCAATTGCTGATGTTCATAATGTTGATTGTATGTATTTTCGATATCAATTGCTGGTGTTTGCAATGTTGAGTGTATATATGTTCGACGCTGATTGCTAGTGTTTCCAATATTGATTGTATGTATTTTCGATGTTGATTGCTGATGTTTACAATGTTGATTGTATGTATTTCCGATGTCAATTGCTGGTGTTTGCAATGTTGATTGTATATACTTTTGATGTCAATTGCTGATGTTTACAATCTTGATTGTATGTATTTTCGATGTCAATTGCTGGTGTTTGCAAAAACACTAGCAATCAGTGTCGAAAATATATACAATCAACATTGTAAACATCAGCAATTAGCGTCGAACATATATACAATCAACATTACAAACACCAGCAATTGACATCGATGTTAATTGCTGATGTTTACAATGTTGATTGTATATAATTTCGATGTCAATTGCTGATGTTTACAATGTTGATTGTATGCATTTTCGATGTCAATTGCTGGTGTTTGTAATGTTGATTGTGTATATGTTCGACGCTAATTGCTGATGTTCACAATGTTGATTGTATATATTTTCGATGTGAACTGCTGATGTTTACAATGTTGATTGTATGTATTTTCGATGTGAACTGCTGATGTTTGCAATGTTGATTGTATATACTTTCGATGTTAATTGCTGGTGTTTACAATGTTGATTGTATATACTTTCGATGTTAATTGCTGATGTTTACAATGTTGATTGTATGTATTTTCGATGTGAACTGCTGATGTTTACAATGTTGATTGTATATACTTTCGATGTCAATTGCTGGTGTTTACAATGTTAATTGTATATATTTTCGATGTCAATTGCTGATGTTTGCAATGTTGATTGTATGTTTTTTCTATGTCAACTGCTGGTGTTTGCAATGTTGATTGTATGTATTTTCAATGTCAACTGCTGATGTTTACAATGTTGATTGCATATATTTTCGATGTCAATTGCTGATGTTTGCAATGTTGATTGCATATATTTTCGATGTCAATTGCTGATGTTTACAATGTTGATTGCATATATTTTCGATGTCAATTGCTGGTGTTTGCAATGACTGCAATGTTGATTGTATATATTTTCGATGTTAATTGCTGATGTTTACAATGTTGATTGTATGTATTTTCGATGTTGATTGCTGATGTTTACAATGTTGATTGTATATATTTTCGATGTCAATTGCTGGTGTTTGCTATGTTGATTGTATTTATTTTCGATGTTAATTGCTGATGTTTACAATGTTGATTGTATATATTTTCAATGTTGATTGCTGGTGTTTACAATGTTGATTGTATTTATTTTCGATGTCAATTGCTGATGTTTAAAATGTGGATTGTATGTATTTCCGATGTTAATTGCTGGTGTTTACAATGTTGATTGTATATAATTTCGATGTCAATTGCTGATGTTCATAATGTTGATTGTATGTATTTTCGATGTCAATTGCTGGTGTTTGCAATGTTGAGTGTATATATGTTCGACGCTGATTGCTAGTGTTTCCAATATTGATTGTATGTATTTTCGATGTTGATTGCTGGTGTTTACAATGTTGATTGTATATATTTTCGATGTCAATTGCTGGTGTTTACAATGTTGATTGTATGTTTTTTCGATGTTAATTGCTGATGTTTGCAATGTTGATTGTATGTTTTTTCGATATTGATTGCTGGTGTTTACAATGTTGATGGTATGTATTTTTGATGTTGATTGCTGGTGTTAACAGTGTTGATTGTATGTATTTTCGATGTCAATTGCTGGTGTTTGCAATGTTGATTGTATATATTTTCGACGTTTATTGCTGATGTTTACAATGTTGATTGTATATATTTTCGATGTCAATTGCTGGTGTTCGCAATGTTGATTGTATATATTTTCGATGTCAATTGCTGGTGTTTGCAATGTAGATTGTATATATTTTCGATGTTGATTTCTGGTGTTTACAATGTTGATTGTATATATTTTCGATGTCAATTGCTGATGTTTACAATGTTGATTGTATGGATTTTCTATGTCAATTGCTGATGTTTACAATGTTGATTGTATATATTTTCGACACTGATTGCTGGTGTTTACAATGTTGATTGTATATATTTTCGTTGTCAATTGCGGATGTTTACAATGTTGATTGTATATATTTTCGATGTCAATTGCTGATGTTTACAATGTTGATTGTATGTATTTCAGATGTCAATTGCTGGTGTTTGCAATGTTGATTGTATATACTTTCGATGTCAATTGCTGATGTTTACAATCTTGATTGTATGTATTTTCGATGTCAATTGCTGGTGTTTGCAAAAACACTAGCAATCAGTGTCGAAAATATATACAATCAACATTGTAAACATCAGCAATTAGCGTCGAACATATATACAATCAACATTACAGACACCAGCAATTGACATCGATGTTAATTGCTGATGTTTACAATGTTGATTGTATATAATTTCGATGTCAATTGCTGATGTTTACAATGTTGATTGTATGTATTGTCGATGTCAATTGCTGGTGTTTGTAATGTTGATTGTATATATGTTCGACGCTAATTGCTGATGTTTACAATGTTGATTGTATATATTTTCGATGTGAACTGCTGATGTTTACAATGTTGATTGTATGTATTTTCGATGTGAAATGCTGATGTTTGCAATGTTGATTGTATATACTTTCGATGTTAATTGCTGGTATTTACAATGTTGATTGTATATACTTTCGATGTTAATTGCTGATGTTTACAATGTTGATTGTATGTATTTTCGATGTGAAATGCTGATGTTTGCAATGTTGATTGTATATACTTTTGATGTTAATTGCTGGTATTTACAATGTTGATTGTATATATTTTCGATGTCAATTGCTGGTGTTTACAATGTTGATTGTATATACTTTCGATGTTAATTGCTGGTGTTTACAATGTTGATTGTATATATTTTCGATGTCAATTGCTGATGTTTGCAATGTTGATTGTATGTTTTTTCTATGTCAATTGCTGGTGTTTGCAATGACTGCAATGTTGATTGTATAAATTTTCGACACTGATTGCTGATGTTTACAATGTTGATTGTATATATTTTCGATGTCAATTGCTGGTGTTTGCTATGTTGATTGTATTTATTTTCGATGTTAATTGCTGATGTTTACAATTTTGATTGTATATATTTTCAATGTTGATTGCTGGTGTTTACAATGTTGATTGTATGTATTTTCGATGTCAATTGCTGATGTTTAAAATGTGGATTGTATGTATTTCCGATGTTAATTGCTGGTGTTTACAATGTTGATTGTATATAATTTCGATGTCAATTGCTGATGTTCATAATGTTGATTGTATGTATTTTCGATGTCAATTGCTGGTGTTTGCAATGTTGATTGTATATATGTTCGACGCTGATTGCTAGTGTTTCCAATATTTATTGTATGTATTTTCGATGTTGATTGCTGGTGTTTACAATGTTGATTATATATATTTTCGATGTCAATTGCTGGTGTTTACAATGTTGATTGTATGTTTTTTCGATGTTAATTGCTGATGTTAGCAATGTTGATTGTATGTTTTTTCGATATTGATTGCTGGTGTTTACAATGTTGATGGTATGTATTTTTGATGTTGATTGCTGGTGTTAACAGTGTTGATTGTATGTATTTTCGATGTCAATTGCTGGTGTTTGCAATGTTGATTGTATATATTATCGACGTTTATTGCTGATGTTTACAATGTTGAATGTATATATTTTCGATGTCAATTGCTGGTGTTTGCAATGTTGATTGTATGTATTTTCGATGTCAATTGCTGGTGTTTGCAATGTAGATTGTATATATTTTCGATGTTGATTGCTGGTGTTTACAATGTTGATTGTATATATTTTCGATGTCAATTGCTGATGTTTACAATGTTGATTGTATGGATTTTCTATGTCAATTGCTGATGTTTACAATGTTGATTGTATGTATTTTCGATGTTGATTGCTGGTGTTGACAATGTTGATTGTATATATTTTCGATGTCTATTGCTGGTGTTTGCAATGTTATTTGTATGTATTTTCGATGTTGATTGCTGATGTTTACAATGTTGATTGTATAAATTTTCGATGTTGATTGCTGATGTTTACAATGTTGATTGTATATATTTTCGATGTTGATTGCTCGTGTTTGCAATGCTGATTGTATGTATTTTCGATGTTAATTGGTGGTGTTTACAATGTGGATTGTATGTGTTTTCGATGTAAATTGGTGGTGTTTACAATGCTGATAGTATATATTTTCCGATATTGATTGCTGATGTTTACAATGTTGATTGTATATATTTTCGATGTCAATTGCTGGTGTTTGCAATGTTGATTGTATGTATTTTCGATTTTAATTGTTGATGTTTACAATGTTGATTGTATATATTTTCGATGTTGATTGCTGATGTTTACAATGTTGATTGTTTATATTTTCGATGTTGATTGCTGATGTTTACAATATTGATTGTATATATTTTTGATGTTGATTGCTGATGTTTGCAATGTTGATTGTGTGTATTTTCGTTGTTGATTGCTGGTGTTTACAATGTTGATTGTGTGTATTTTCGATGTCAATTGCTGATGTTTACAATGTTGATTGTATGTATTTTCGATATTGGTTGCTAGTAAAATTGAGAATGGAAATTGGGAAAGTGTCCCGACCATAGAACAGACAACGGCAGAAGGTCACCAATAGGTCTTAAATGCAGCGAACAAATTCCCGTACCCGGAGGTGTCCTTTAGCTGGCCTCTAAAATATATATATACTAGTTCAGTGATAATGATCGCCATACTAAACTCCAAATTGTACATAAGAAACTTAAATTAAAAATAATACAAGACTAACAAAGGCCAGATCTAGCTCCTGACTTAGGACGGGCGCAAAAATGCGGCGGGATTAAACATGTTTATAATATCTCAACCCTCCCCTATATCTCTAGCCAATGTAGAGAAGTACACACATAACATATGCACATAAAAATTCAGTTTAAAAGAAGTCCAAGTCCGATGTCAGAAGATGTTACCAAGGAAAATAAACAATATGACAATTATACATAAATAACAACAGACTACTAGCAGCTAACTGACATGCCGGCTCCAGACTTCAATTAAACTGATTGAAAGATTATGTCTTCATCATATGAATATCAGGCACAATCCTTCCTTTTAAGGGTTTAGTATCTTACCATCATATCATATATAAGAAGAACATTACCAGTGTCATGCCAACAACTGGTTTTTAAATTAATGTTTTTAGTTCCGATGCAAAGACCATATAAGTGAAATCAACATTAACGCAAAAAATGCAATTCTTTATGACCTGACAACAGTATCGTAACTACATCCCTTCTTAATAAGTCTATTTAAAGGTTGTGTAGCTTCTGAGGTGAATACTGACATTTTTGTGCTTTATAAAGAATATTTCCGTAAAAATTTGGATATGAAATACCTGAACGTATAAGAAGTCTTCATGTTGAGCTATATTTATGAATGATGTCCTTATACCGATGATAAAATTTAGTAATATTTGTGATATCAAAAACCCTGAAGTAATAATGTTTCAGTAATACATATTTTTCTGTCGTTTAAATCTTAAACATTGTTACATACACTAGCGAATTGTACACGTTGAGATATATAAACACCGTAAAATGGATCATAAACGATAGGTACTGAAAAATCATCTCTTTTATCATAAATTTTAGTAGTTTCGTCGTTAATTGTCTGAGTTTGCAATGTTGATTGTGTGTATTTTCGTTGTAAATTACTTGGATTTGCAATGGTCATTGTGTATAATTTCGATCTTAATTACTGATGTTTGCAATGTTCATTGTATGAAATTTCGACGTTGAAAGCTAGTGTTTGATGTGTTGATTGTATGCATTTGCATTATGATTGCTGGTAAATTTGTTATGAGGTTGAATGATGGTAAATTTGCTATGTTGTTGTTAAATCAGTAGAGTGTTTAAGTTTATGAGGAAAATATTAAAAAGGACTGTTAAAACCAATTGGTTAACGAGAGACCGTCTACATATTTCATATCCAAACTCTCTTATTCAAGACATATAATAATATGTTTGTTTGTCTCGTATTCGTAGCACAGTATCCAACGTTTTTGAAGGTGTAATCATAGAAAGTTAATTTTTAGTTTGACTTTTTTTTAATGTTCACATTTGTCCAACAGTCCCACATGTAACCAGTCATTCTTGAACGTTCAAACCTAAGTCATTCTACGTGTATATATGATTTATAAAAAAACTCTATAAAATAAAATATTCGAAGTCGTGGAATTACTGACATCGTCATAGTCAATAAAAATATGAAAAGACAGAAAAAAATTAAATAAAATCAAAACACGGAACAAATGAACTGATGGTTTTGCATCAAATCCGCGGGTTTACTCATGTGAAAAACAGTTCTTGACCTATAGAAAGCATTTAATTGAAATGCAAAAAAACAATAGGTTTATAACCACTAATTAAGTCCCCGCCGAAAAGAACATACAAGAAAATAGTACATATTATAAACAAATAGTTCCTACGAATAGCTGTATTTATGTCAAAATGGAAATATTTGGCTAGTTTTATTATCAAATGAAATCTTGGGGACTTGGGATCACTATAGAACCCTTGTTGAAAGTGTTATTTGTAAATAAATTATAAAGTATATGCAATTTTGTAATGAGGGCACTTTTTGCCTGTTTTTCAGATCAAAATCTAATTGGTGCCTTAAAACATTGTAGTCCCTCATTTTAATAATACCCCACTTGCGTCTACTTTGCCAAGACCTTTGTACATGAACGACAACGCAAGAACACACAGGGCAAGGACTTTAACCGAGTCCAAAAAGCAACAAGCCATTTACACTTTTTTTTTTGGCCTTCCATGTCCCCATACATAAACCCTATCAAACATGTCTGAGATGCCATTGGCGGAAATCTCAATCACAGAGATCCACTTTCACAATATTTTGTCGATTTAAAAGTGGTATTTGTTGTTTAATGCAACATATTTCCTAAACTAAAGCTTGAAGGCTTGCACCGAGAATGATACGTCGTGTAACCTCAGAAGTGAGGTTGTTACACATGCTATTGACTCAAATATTGACATTCAATTGGCCGAACATACCAAAGCTTATGTGTAGAAAATTTTAATAATATTGAGTGATCAATTGTTTTAAAAAAAAAATCACAGTGAAACTTAAATTCTGTTTCTGAATTGTGTAATTTATACTATTTCTATGAACGGAAAACCTACATGCATAGAACCTTCATAAGTGACTAAAGTTACATTTCTGGTTTGTTTACGGTATACATTAGCAACATTGCTATGTGATTGTTTTCTTTTTTTCGTGGAATAATTGATTTTTTAAATATGAAAAAAAATCTATGCAATAAAAATAGGTGGTGCTTAACTTTTGACGGACTGTATATAAGCTAAACCTACCTTGCGTTAGAATTATTTTATTATACCTGCTCGTTGGAAAAGAACTTAGTCACATAATGCTTTTTTCAGTTTTTCTTATACTAGTATAGCAAATATAGAGTGTTGCAAGTTATACATTTATGGTGTAATAAACGAGGCAGGTTATGAGAAAACAGAAATTTCTATTTCCCATTATAAATGAAGTAAATAAATTAATCAACAACCGGTCTTCAATAAGAGATAAGTGCCTAGACCATTTAACAAGGTCTTAATCGCCCAAATTATGAAGAAAAAGGGAATATTTTACTAAGAGGCAATACATTCACCTTTACTAAACAATAAGATGTTTAAAGTACATGCACACACAAGGGAAATTATAGACATGGAAAGACTGTAAATGTAGTGGGATATGTGGATTCCACGAAAGATTTCAAATGTATATAATAGTGAGTTTAATAACTGAGACACTGTGATATCTCTCAGATATAAAAATAAAAAGAAGTGGTATGATTGCAATGAGACAACTCTCCAACAGAGACCAAATGTCATAGAAGTTTACATGTATATGTCGTCGTACGGCAATCAACAATAAACAAAAACCTATACTGCATATTCAGCAACAAACGGCCCCCGAAATGAAAAATGTTATACAAATCAAACAAGAAAACTGACGGCCTGATCATTTATATATATACAAAGCAATAATTAAAACACAAAATACTATATGCAGAAACAAACGAATACCACAAACAAAATATGGCAGGGTATAATCAGTATGTTGGCGCCAAATCCTTCCCTTACCCTGGATAGTGGTGGAAGCGTTCCACATTAGACCAAACTCTTAATAAGGCTACTAGAGACCTGTCGTTTAGGTAAATTTTTAATGAAAAAAAGAGGGTTATAAAATGGTGCTTTATATTTCATTGAGGGAGAGTAAGATCTGTTTTCATGAAGTTCCTGAAATACACCACATCATTTTTTTTTCAATAACTAATGATTTAGATTGACATAGTTTGTCTACTTTGTAGGATTGAAGCAGTAGATAACGTCCCGTGAAACATTTAACATTCAATGTGACACCTTCTTTTTTAAAATATTTAAAGATTATCGAAACATCCTTTTTAAATATATGTTATAACGTTTCGAAATTAGCCGGCAAAATTGTTGATGGCACAACAAGAATAAAACTAAAGTATTCCGAATATCTGGCAAAAAAGCGAAAAACAAGATCGGCGATCATCTATGTGGAAACAACTTTCGAAAATCAATTTTGAGAAGATAAAAAAGCAGCCTTTAGTTTGTTCGACACGTATGTTATAGAACCAATATAATCTACAATCATAAAACAATAAAATAAAAACAAAATGTGGGAAGTGTGTAAATGTTCCAGAACGTATGAGTATTTGGACCGTACGCGTACGGTTTGGACCGTATGCGTACTTTTTTAAAATACTCATACGGTCGGACCATACGCGTACGGTCTGACAAATATTAAGAAGTGGGCAAAGTTAATTAGATCCATATAACAGATCAATATAACTTAACTTTCAAAAAGATATAAAAAAGTTTCATTATAATTGAAAAAAAACCTATATATTTTAGTGATTTACAAATTTCCCGCTAATTGAATCCGTTAATCTCTTGTATTTTTCACCCATTCTCTGTAACCGTCAACCAAAGTTGGGCACGGGTGGTCACCGATTTTGTTGAAACTTTCTGACAACAAACATTTATATAAAATATGAAAAAAAGTCTGTACATGCCACCCTGAATTATGTATGGTTAGCATGGCAACGGGCTTTAAAATGTTGAAAATAGCTGATTTTTGCTATTCTCGACTTACAGTGACTTATATACAGCATAATATGTTTGTTGAAGTTTATATCATATCAGTTTCTTTTAAATACTTGTTCAGGGACATTTTTTTTCACTTTTTCTGATATTAAACTCAAATTGACATTTTTAATCTAGGTTATTAGTATGAATTTTGGCATATTCTAATGCAATTATGAACCAATTTTCCTTCTTATTTATGAAAAAACGCATCCATCCCTTATTCATTGTTATTACACACATTAAAACTAATTTATACTGCAATCAGCTAGTTTACTGTACAGATAAAGCTATACGTATAAACGTTGGCTTTATACGTCAATGACCCCAACTGACCTATAAGCCCCGCCTCCTTATTGTATTTCATCAACAACATCACGTCACGACCATGACAACGTAAAGTAACAATGGTCAAACTTTTTTCAATTTAAACTTTTATGTCTTCAAATTGGTTATTTATATATCATGTTTATCAAATGTTATTAATTAAGTTCATTTTCCCTTTCTAATTCCTTAATACGCCAATGTCTTACCACCTGGACTACGCTCATAGGGAAATACCCCAAAATGGTACCTCAAGAGGGAAATTCCAAACACTTTTTTTAACAATTTTTGTTACATGTTTTTTTCATTTTTCATTTTTTTTTTCGATTTCAGTATAAAAACAATATACGTATAGTGAACCTCGGTAGAACCTCGCATTTTCCCGTTTCTAAGCCTCATACAAATAAATTTCATATTTCAAGACACTATACGTATATTGTCTAAATATGTAGTAAAGAATTTTACTTTTATTGTTATTTTCTCCTTATAGTTTGAATTTATTTCAGACAATACCAGTTAAAGGTGTCCATTGTTAATCCTAGAAGACACAAGTAAAAGTTGATTTGAGTCAAAGTTCAGATTCTTCTATTTGTAATTCCATAAAGCTGGAAGCCTTGGACTGATTGCTCAGTTTTTTAGGTATGATTTTTTTTTTTGTAATTTGAATTCCAAGTACATATTAAGCTCACCTTGCCCACAGGGCCAAGTGAGCTTTTCCCATTACTTTGCGTCCGGCGTTGTTAACTTTTACAAAAATCTTCTCCTCTGAAACTACTGGTCCAAATTAATCCAAACTTGACCACAATCGTCATTGGGATATCTAGTCAATTTTTAACCATTTTTCGTAAATCTTAGTTATCTTTTACAAAAATCTTCTCCTGAAACTACTGGGCTAAATTAATTCAAACTGGGCCACAATCGTCTTTCGGGTATGTAGTTTTAAAAATGTGTCTCGTGACCCGACCATCCAACCAAGATGGCTGCAACGGCTAAAAATAGAACATAGGGGTAAAATGCAGTTTTTGGCTTATAACTCACAAACCAAAGCATTTTGAGCAAATCTGATTGTTGATTAGGTCAAGATATATCTGCCTTGTAATTTTCAGATGAATCAGACAACCTGTTGTTGGGTTGCTGCCACTGAATTAGTAATTTTTAAGGAAATTTTGCTGTTTTTGGTTATTTATCTTGAATATTATTTTAGATAGAGATAAACTGTAAACAGCAATAATGTTCAGCAAAGTAAAATTTACAAATAAGTCAACATGACCGAAATGGTCAGTTGACCCCTTTAGGAGTTATTGTCCTTTATAATCAATTTTTAACCATTTTTCGTAAATCTTAGTTATCTTTTACAAAAATCTTCTCCTCTGAAACTACCAGGCTAAATTAATTCAAACTTGGCCACAATCATCTTTGGGGTATGTAGTTTTAAGAAATGTGTCTGGTGACCTGGCCATCCATTCAAGATGGCCACCACGGCTAAAAATAGAATATAGGGGTAAAATGTAGTTTTTGGCTTATAACTCACAAACCGAAACATTTAGAGCAAATCTGAGGGGGATAAATTGTTTATCAGGTCAACCTCTATCTGCTCTGAAATTTTCAGATGGATCAAAAACAACCCTTTGTTTGGTTGCTGTCTCTGAATTGTAATTTTAAGGAAATTTTGCTGTTTTTGGTTATTATCTTGCATATTATTATAGATAGAGATAAACTGTAAACAGCAATAATGTTCAGCAAATTAAGATCTACATATAAGTCAACATGACCAAAGTGGTCAGTTGACCCCTTAAGATGTTATTGCCCTTTATAGTTAATTTTTAACAATTTCCATTAATTTGGTAATTTTTTGTACATTTTTATAAAATATTTACCTCTGTATCTAAAGGATATGGATAGAGAAAATTTTAAGTAGCAAGAATATTTAGTAAAGTAAGGTTTACAAACACATCATCATCACCAAAACATTATTTTGTCATGAATCCATCTGTGTCCTTTGTTTAATTCATATGCACATAGACCAAGTTTAGCTACACAGGCTCTTAAGAGCCTCTAGTTTCTAGGAGTAATGCCCCTTTGAACTTATTTGCCTCAATATACTACTGCAAGTTTTTCATAACAACTCCTCTAAAACCACACAACAGAATATCATAAAACTCTAGAAAAAAAATATTGAATCATAATTTTCTGATAATATGCACACCTACATGTATGTATAGTATGTAACTTAAATACACTTTTAGTTTTAATGTGTTTACAAGAGGCCTCATCAAATTGATTTTTTTCAATGTACAAAAAATGGTGAGTTTTTATGTGACAGCTTTAATTTTTAAATATTTTTTTCATTTCAGAAAATGGAAATCGAGAAAACTGTACTACATGTACTATTGAGGAAGACAGATGCACATAAGATAATTCTTAACAAAAGCAGCAGTGGAGAGCATGTTATCATGCAACATAGACTAGTCTATTCTTTGTTAAATGATGTAAAAATGAAAATATCAGAAACAGTGAATAGATTGTATGCAGATAAGATAAATTCAAATCAGCCTAAAAAGTCTATATCTTTAGAATCAACAAATAATTCATAGGCACTTAATTCAGATAAAGTTCTTCAAATGAGATGGGCATCCATGTTAATAAATCCAGAGTCACATTACTTCAACAACTAAAGCAAGCTATTGTACATGACTGAAAAATCTAATATTAAAAGGCGAGTGGTAACAAGGTAGATCCTTAAGTGGCTGCTGATGAGATGAGATCTTTATACAACATGTACAAAAAGGAGAATTTTGATCAGACCAACAAATTGCTTCATTTTTGTCCTTCCTTTGTCAGATAGAGAAAAAAGACTTAGTTGTTCTGAAGATTATGTAGCAGCAGAGAAAAAAGACAGAACAGATATAAAAAGTACTTTTGGAACCAAATAACAGTTAAACTGTTTTTAGTTTTAATTCTTTTCATGCTTACCGCTTTCTTGACCAATAAAACTAGATATTAGTGTCTTTCAGTTTGTAAATACATGTATTGACTGCATTATTTATGAATAAAAAACTTTATTTTGTCTGTGTCACTTTATGTTATTCCTCAAAATTACAGTTAACATTTCTGATCAATTCACCTTTATTGCCATGTGTAGTGTCTCTTTTTTTTGTAAGACGACTTTGTATGCCCATCATGTTTTTTGATCTGTGCCTCCGTTCGTACTTCCATTTCATACGTTCGTCTGTCCGTTCATTCATCCCGCTTTAGGTTAGAGTTTTTGGTCAAGTTAGTGTTTGATGAAGTTGAAGTCCAATTAACTTGAAACTTAGTACACATATTCCCTATGATATGATCGTTCTAATTTCAATGCCAAATTAAAGTATTGACCCCAATTTCACGGTCCACTGAACATGTAAAATGATACTGTGAGTGGGGCATCTGTGTACTATGGAAACATTCTTGTTTTTTATATCTTAAATCTGTTTTGATGACATGCTCATCAAATCATTTTTTAGCAAGACAAAACTGTTGCTTCAGCTTAAATCTGTGAAATAGTATTCTTCTTTAGCATATCAAGGCTATAGCAAACATCTTGACAACATTGAAACTACTTTTTATGTTAACACGAGATATGATTTAGCATTTTTAATATTTACACTTCAAATTTATTGCAACAAATAAATAGTGTTGATGTTCATTTGCGTCCAAAAAATGACATGTTAGACCTTATTTCAGATCTCCAGATATAATCCATATATTTCCATAGTAACCATTTTCATTGTCAGATTTAAGCTGAAGTTAAACTTTAGTCTGTATATAATTGCCATTTGAATTCTCAAATTGTTTTAATTTTTTTTTCTTTTCTAAATTTGCAGATTTTACAAATTTTTACAATTTTTGGCTAAAAATTGCAATTTTGAAAGCCCTGTTTCCATAGCAACAGACCTTTTGTTTGTCATTAAGTTGAATTTCTCCTGTAGGTAATACATAATAGGTAATGTAAGATTAAATAAGTTATTGGTTAACTTTTTAATTGCACTTTTTAATGAAAAAAATGATAAAAATTTGAAAATTTAACTTTTTTGTTTCCATGGTTACCGCTCTTGGAAACAAGATCCCCAAGAATTTTATTCTATATATCGAAACTTTAATATGTTGCCTCAAAGGAAAGTATAATGTCATATTCCAACATGGATGCGTAAGTTTGCTACACGTCCTCAAAAACTGTCTAAATTGGGTATTTTATATACCTGTTGAACTCTTTCATGTATTCACGGATCAAATCAGGGCAACATAAAATATTTTATATTTTTAAATTCAATTATTATTTCAATTTTTAATGATATTCATGTAAATTATAGGTATTTTTTCCAATATATTGCTATTTTAGTAGATATTAATGCCCAAAGTAGACCTATTTCATAGTTGAAAAAGAGCAATTTTGAAGGTAAAATTAGAATATCCCGTTACCATGGCAACCATGGTCCATAGCAACAATATCAATATTTTTTTTTCATTTATACATAAAAGTGTATTAACTGACAAAGTATGAAGCTTTTCTGAGACTATGCGTGCCACGACCTATATGTGGCATGGTTGATATATACAGAGAATCCATGTTAACATGTCGATCGCTCAGTGCAAATAATTGAATTATGATAACTAAAATGAAAATATCGGATGTACATATAATGTGGGAGGACAATTGTTTTAGAATATTTAGCAACTTTACCAAAAAATGAAAATATTTCTGCTAAGGAACAAACACGAACTGCAAAAATGTAAATGCAAAAAAAAATAGTACGTTACTTGTAGTAGCAAGTGTAACATTGGTTGAGAGTATCAACATTAGGATCAAGATATACAATTAAACAAATATTTAATTTCAATTGTTAATTTGTTCATTTTATCCGTGTAATTGTAATAATATCAATTAGTAAATCTGAAAATTAAGATTGTGATTAATGTATTTTTTTTTAATTTAACCCATATGATCTTATAACATGTATGGTCAGCTCGTACTTGACCATACGCGTATACTCTTACGGTCCGATCGTACGCGTATGGTCGGACCGTACGAGTATACGTACATGTATACGGTGCGGACCGTACGCGTACGGTCCAAATACTCATATGGTCTGGAACATAAACACTGAACTGATCTATCATAAATATTTTTGTTTTCACTGATTAGCTTAAGAGAGGGACGAAAGATACCAAAAGGGACAGTCAAACTCATAAATCTAAAATAAACTGACAACGCCATGGCTAAAAATGAAAAGGACAAACAGAAAAACAATAGTTCACATGACACAACATAGAAAACTAAAGAATAAACAACACGAACCCCACCAAAAACTAGGAGTGATCTCAGGTGCTCCGGAAGGGTAAGTAGATCCTGCTCCACATGCGGCACCCGTCGTGTTGCTTATGTGATTACAAATCCAGTAAATAGTCTAATTCGGTAGGTCAAATTCATGAAAGGGAAGGGGATTGTAGTTACGACGTAAGGAACATATCCGATATCATTTGTGAAACGGTTATTCCATAACAGCCAACCAACTCGTGATGGCGTCCGTAAAATTTACGAAGGGATGATTTCAACTTCACCATTTGGAACTCTTGGTTAAATAGCTTCCTTATGAGCAGTAACCCTCTATCAAGAAAATCATGATTAAGAATGCGAATGGAAGTACTAGAACCGTTAACGATCATAATAGTCCCGAGACACTTAATTGATTATCATTGTCTATAAATTTAATTTGGGCCTCAGCGTGGCACTCAACGGTAGTGTTTTTGAATAGGCCAAATAACCCTATGGCAGAAAAAAAGGTTGAGCATTCAGATAAATACGTATATCACCCATACCGATTTCATTGCACACTCAATAAACGTATTTAGGGAACCATCTCGCCAGGAATAATCGAGACTAAAAATCAAATACCGGGATAACATGCCAAATATTGAATTAACTTTAACAAGTTTACATGTAGAATGTACGTACACTTACCTATGTGATATTATTTCCGCTGCATAAGTGAAAAAAGGCTGAAGTTCATTCTTTATCAGGGAAAACGGTATTATTCGCATATCTTCGTCTCAAGTGGTTGGTGGATTGCAAGGTAGAGCAAATAATATGTCCGTCAAAATTTGAGTTATAGATGGTTAGAGAGAGTAGATTGATATATTTGGAAATTTCAATGAAGTGTTCTAGGAATATTCTGACTTTGAAGTTTGCAAGCGATAAATATTGAACTTAAAAATGACATTGCTTGAATTTGTAATTTTTACACTACAAGGCACATCGTATTTTCGATTTTCATCATTTCGCATACGCTATTTAATGATCTTAAATGCAACCAAATTATTTATAATGTGGTTTCTTGATTATAGAAAAGATCTGTTAGTAATATGGAAGAATTGTTTAGTGAGTGATTTTTGAACCCTTTCGTGCATAAAAAATGCTTTTACACTTTGATCTTACTCATTTTCGCTGTTACTGTTCAATTCAAAATTCAAATTATAAAACTGGATGAATGTAGCTGTAATTTACGACAAATGCATTACTGCACGCCTAATAGCATGCCACACTCTTTTACCAAAGATTTGTATAGTTAGATCTTACTATACAAATCCTTGCTTTTACTGAGCATATTTGAAAAAAAGTATATCTCAGCTTGCAAAAGATTCTTGACCTTTCTTTCTAAAGCCTTTTAATTCTTTGTAAATTAATCATGTTAATTGTTCGTCGCTTGAATGTGTTCAGCATGAGTTTTCGAAGAACTGGTTTTAGGCTACAACATTTCGGGCTTGTATCAAGTCAGTCAACCCTGCTGTGTTGTTCATTGTGGTAGTTTTCTACACGAGGATATGCTTGTACATTTGTACCAAGACAGGTGTTCTCCATTTCGAATTCGTTTGTTGTTTTTGAAAATGTCATGTACCAAGTCAGGAATACGGCAGTTGATAGTTTGTTTCTATGTATGTTGCATTGTTTTGTTTTTGCTGTACTTCAGTGTTCTGTTGTTTTATTGTTTTCCTCTTATATTTGATGTGTTTCCCACGGATATTTTGTAACCAGGATTTGCTTTCTCTCTATCGATTTATGATATACTACTATTGCCTTTATTTGGTCTTATGATATGGTCAATTGATAAAGGACTTTTTGTCTTGAATATCCTTGGCGGTTCGGTATTTGTTATTCTTTTGAACTTCATACTTTTGGTAGTCGGTTGTTGGTACGGTCTGTTGTACTGTTCACATTTTGGTAATTTCTCATATACTTTTATGTATTATTCAATTATATCTTCATTTTGTATAAATAGTTATCAAGGTACTAGGCTTATAGTTTATTATGCCAGACGCACATTAAGTTGATTGTGTGTAGATACTCGATTTTTCAAATGGCAATACCTACTAATTTGAAAAGCCTCCCAAGTTCGTTATTTCTACCCCATGTATTTCGCCGATTATAACGGTCTTTAATAATGAACATCTGAAGCTGTTTCCACTTTGCCATGTTAAAAATTTAGGCGCATTGTTTTTAACAAAATACATCCTGAGAATTTTGCCTTCAAATTGCTTCACTAAAAGGTTGTTTTCGGTACTGTAATAAATTAAGTATGTTGTCATTAGGCATTCAGTAACGGGTATCGTTAAGCTAGGTTATATAATGCTAATTCCAAACCAACATATTGATCTGCTAAATTCATCCACGCATTCAATGAATTGTGATAAACATTTAAAAAAAGATGTTGTTTTGGGTCCTATATGAAAAGAAAAAGAGTGACGAAAGATACCAGGGGGACAGTCAAACTCTTGAATCGAAAATAAACTGACAAAGCCATGGCTAGGACAAATAGACAAACAATAGTACACATGACACAACATAGAAAACTAAAGAATAAACAACACGAATCCCACCAAAAACTAGAGCTGATCTCAGGTGCTCCGGAAGGGTAGGCAGATCTTGCTCCACATGTGGCGCCCGTCGTGTTTCTTGTGAGATAACAAATGTTTCATCATCAATTGGGGAGGGGGAGAGGTTCGAGTCCTTGAAAAACTGATAACAGTCCACAACATTTTGTGTAGTACCACGTCAGTGTATCAAAACCATGTCTTATTCGTTGTTCTGAGTATTATTTTTTTTTTAAAGAAAAACAGAACATGCTGACCAACAGGAAGCTGCCAATATTTATTACGAAAAAAGGGATATGTGATATAATTGCTTATAGGGAAGCTATCAACTAGATTCAAATGACATGATGTTAGCAACTATACACTACCGTAAATAAAAAAAGAGCAAAATAACTACCAAATAGTCAGCAATTAAAGGCTGTGTCATGACTCAGTCTGAAAAACTACAAATGAGATAACGGCAAGAAACACAAAAAACAATAAACGAAAAATATGACATACAGCAACCAACGACCACCATCGAATGACAGGGGTTAAACTTTGAGAAAGGTTCATATATGAACATGACTGGTTTAAACATAGAACAGTGATGTAACAGAACAACATGAGAACAAACTATAAAAACAGTTGATATTCAGAAGAAACACACAAAACAACTATAATAACATAAAAAACAAAATCTTTTAATAAAATGATATCCTTTTCATAAATTATTTTAAATACACTATTTCTAGTTAAAAAAGTTAAAGACAACAATACTTGCAAATGTAATGGGGACAAAAGATGAAATTTTGTTTGTGGCACTTTTTGGGGCTGTTGTCGATATTTTAATCACCGTATAAGTCTTCGATGTTGAGTTAGTCGTTGATGGTGTGGTTGTGTTCGATGGTGTGGTTGTCGTCGATGGTGTGGTTGTGTTCGATGGTGTGGTTGTCGTCGATGGTTCGCTTGTGTTCGATGGTGTGGTTGTCGTCGATGGTGTGCTTGTGTTCGATGGTGTGGTTGTCGTCGATGGTGTGCTTGTGTTCGATGGTGTGGTTGTCGTCGATGGTTCGCTTGTGTTCGATGGTGTGGTTGTCGTCGATGGTGTGCTTGTGTTCGATGGTGTGGTTGTCGTCGATGGTGTGCTTTTGTTCGATGGTGTGGTTGTCGTCGATGGTGTGCTTGTGTTCGATGATGTGGTTGTCGTCGATGGTGTGCTTGTGGTTGATGTTTTGTTTGTTGTTGACGGTTTGCCTGTTGTCAAAGTTGAGCTAGTTGTCTTCGATGTTGTGGTTGTCGATGATTTGCTTGACTTCGATATTACGGTGTTCAATGTCGTACCTGAGGCCAATGGTATTTTTATCGTCGATGCTATAATTGTTGTTGACGTTGTTTTTGTATCTGTGCCTGTAAATATTTATGTTCATCACTTGAAACACGTTTAACTGAATGAATTATTGGTTAAATATGTATGCATATTCTTAAAATGTGGAATACGAAAATTATTACCGGTATTGTAAGCTACACAATACATGTACTTTTTTCAAAACTTTTCATTATAAAAAGAACAGTACCAAAATCATTGCACCAGATGCGCATTTCGACAAAAACGATCTCATGAGTGAAGTTTAACTTTTTATAAGTGATCTGTACATGTAAGTGCATCTATTTTGTTTAGTATAGGATCAATGATACATTTAAGCGATTTAATTAAAGCTGATGCATATGAAACATACACACCTAGAAGGAAAAAAATAGAAAACAAATTCACAAGTGAAAAAATCAGACAACACCATGTCAAAAATTAATAAACAAATGAACAAATAAAAGCTATGAAAACTTAAGATTTGCCAACACGAACCTGAACTACTCAAGAAGATTAAACAGGTTGCCTCAACATGTGACACCTCTCGCATAACTCATGCACGTCCGTTAATAAGTCGTATTGGGTTATAAAATTGATAATGGAAATGGGAAATGTGTCACAACGACAACCACCCGACCATAGAGTAGACCAAAGTCGAAGGCCATCAATGGGTCTTCAATGTAGCGAGAAACTCCCGCACCCGGAGGCGTTCTTCAGCTGGCCCCTTAACAACTATACATACTAATTCAGTGATAATGGACGTCATACTGAATTATACACAAGAAACTAAAATTAAAAATCATACCAACTAATAAATGCCAGAGGCTCCTGACTTGGAACAGGAGCAAAACTGCGGCGGGGTTTACATAAAAAAGAAGATGTGGTATGATTGCCAATGAGACAACTGTCCACAAGAGACCAAAATGACTTATACATTAACATTATAGGTCACTGTACGGCCTTCAACAATGAGCAAAGCCCATACCGCATAGTCAACTATAAAAGGCTTTGATAAGACAATGCAAATCAATTCAAACGAGAAAACTAATATGAAAAAATGAAAGAAAAACAAATATGTAAAACATAAACAAACGACAACCACCGAAAAAATGTCGGTTTTCGGGATCCGAACCCTCCCCCTAACCTATGACAGTGGTATAACAGTACAACATAAGAACAAACTATAAAAATCAGTTGAAAAAGGCTTAACTCATCAGATGGACAAAAATACAAGTGGACGTGGCCGGGTACTTAATCATCTCGACACAAAAACATGGGTTTTTTTTGTTGTTTTTTATAGATCTGAACTCTCCCCCTATACCTTTAGCCAATGTAGAAAAAACGTACTACAATTAATATATTAATAGGATCTCAATCAGCCATTATGAATACATTGATTTACATTTTAATTCTTTTTGTGTGCTTTTGAAGTTGAAAATGATTTATTTACAACTTGAAGGTAACAGTTGATCATAGCTGTAAAAGCTGTAGGAGAATTGTTCCCTAGTTCACTTATTTATAAAACGTGAAGCGGGATAAACATGTTAGTTATCGCTCTGCCATCTCGTCAACATATGTGCATAGATATAAGAAGATACGATATGAGTGCAAATGAAGCAACTCTCCATCCTAGTCTCAATTTGTGAAAGTAAACCATTATAGGTCAAGGCACGGTCTTGAACACAGAGCCTAAACACACACCGACCATTAAGCTACAAAGGGCCATAAAATTACTAGTGTACAACCATTCAAACAGGAAACCCAACGGTCTAAAACAATCTATATAACAAACGATCAACAAGAAACACTTATGTACCACATCAACAAACGACAACCACTGAAAATCAGGTTCATGACAGAGGATAGGTGCAAGCTAATGCAGCGGGCTTAAACGTTTTATTATCATATACTTAGAGTAAATAACATATAAATTTTACAGTATGATTATAGAATTAAATTTACTGAAATTCCTTATTTTCCAAAATGGTGTTTAGCGGGAAAAAAAATATCACATGCTTCAAAAAGGGACGAAAGATACCAAAAGGGAAAGTCAAACTCGTAAATCTAAAACAAACTGACAACGCCATGGCTAAAAATGAAAACGACAAACAGAAAAAAACAATAGTACACATGACACAATAAAGAAAACTAAAGAATAAACAACACGAACCCCACCAAAAACTAGGGGTGATCTCAGGTGCTCCGAAAGGGTAAGCAGATCCTGCTCCACATGCGGCACCCGTCGTGTTGCTTATGTGATTACAAATCCGGTAAATAGTCTAATTCGGTAGGTCAAATTCATGAAAGGGAAGGGGATTGTAGTTACGACGTAAGGAACATATCCGATATCATTTGTGAAACGGTTATTCCATAACGGTCAACCAACTCGTGATGGCGTCCGTAAAATTTACGAAGGGATGATTTCAATACCACCATTTGGAACTCTTGGTTTAATAGCTTCCTTGTGAGCAGTAACCCTTCAACTATTATCTCATATAACAAAGAAGATGCGGTATGTTTGCCAACGAGACAACTCTCCACGAGAGACCAAATGACACAAAAATTAACAACTATAGGTCACCGTACGCTCTTCAACAATGAGCAAAGCCCATACCGCACAGTCATCTATGAAAGGCCCCGAAATGACAATATAAAACAATTCAAACGAGAAAACTAACGGCGTTATATATGTACTTTAACCTATAATGGTTTACTTTTTAAATTGTTATTTGGATGGAGAGTTGTCTCATTGGCAATCACACCACATCTTCCTATATCTAAAGAAAATTAAAGAACAACCAAACTTTGTAACACATAGAGAAACAACAACCACTGAATTACAGGCTCCTGTCATCCTTTCCGTAACGTTATCGTATGGCATTCCGGCGATACTCTATATATTCATCATTTGTAAATCGAACCTACTACTATCATGATAGTTATGCATAAACGACACAGAAGTAAAACCGTGTTTCATATGGCCGTTTAAATAAAAGCACAGAATGAACCGGTCACGTCATTGTTGTATATATCTGTGGATAGAAAGTTTTAATCAAACTAAAACCGATATAGACACATCCTTAATGTTTGGTTTTACATATTTTAAATATGTTTTAATTATATTCTCACCAAATATGACATGTTAGCTAATGTTATGCTGTCAAAATAATTATGATATTTATAACTCAAAATCTTTTAACTTACCACTCATCTGAACTGTGCATAGCAAAGACAATAAAAGAGGAATCATGATCGTTATCATCTGAAATATGGAAAACAAGACATAACTATTAATATAAAAAAAAGAAGATGCGGTATGATTGTCAATGAGACAACTTTCCACACGAGACCAAAATAACACAAAAATTTAAAACTTTTGGTCACCGTACGGACTTCAGGTTGGAACGTCAGAAATAAGTAAACGGTATAGCATCTCTTCATCTGAAGGTGAAACCAACTTTAAACAACAATTAATAAATTAATGTGAACTCAATCAGCGTGATGAATACATTGAATTACATTTTAATTCTTTTTGCGTGCTTTTGAAGTTGAAAATGATTTATTTACAACTTGAAGGTACATGTAACAGTTGACCAAAGCTGTAAAATTGTAGGAGAATTGTTCCCTAGTTTTTAATAAAACGTGAAGCGGGGTAATTACATATAGGAAGATGTGGTGTGAGTGCCAACGAGACAACTCTCCATCGAAAAAACAATTTAAAAAAGTATACCATCATAGGTCAATGTACGGACTTCAACACGGAGCCTTGGTTCACACCGAACAACAAGCTATAAAGGACCCCAAAATTACTAGTATAAAACCATTCAAACGGGAAAAACAACGGTCTAATCTATATAAAAAAGAGAAACGAGAAACACGCATAAATTACATAAACAAACGACAAATACTGTACATCAGATTATTATCGCTCTGCCATCTCGTCAACCTAAAATAGTGGTTTTATAGCACAAGTTTTTTAACAGTAAAATACAAGAAACAGTTCTTATTTCTTACCTTTCAAATAACAGTGATTCGTCAAACTAATTGAATGCTATAAAATTGTTGCACACCTGACATGTGCCAACTAAAAGCCTGATTATATCGGTTGTCTAAAGCATCGGACTTTATCCATAAATTGTATTTTATATTACATTCTTTGTACTTAATATCATAAAGTGATTTTTTAAAAATCTTTTGTTCCTATCAAACCACTTTAGTTTGACATTTAACCCCGTGTTGGTCATGACAGTCTAGGTGTGTAAACTACTGATAAAATGTACCGGATTTGCAAGATATCATTCAGAACTATACTAGACCAAAGTAAAACCTACTATCATTAGTTATGTAAATATATAATGACAAAGAAGACAGATATTTTGACTGATGTTGATTAAAAAAATCTGTTGGGTGTGGGCACTTGTGTATAAATGACTGGTTTTGATATCATAACCTACCTAACTTTTTATTTTTTTCTGTTTAGTGTTGTTGTTTGGTTGCTGTTTCATTAACTTATAAAGTGAAGTTTCCTGCTAGCATAGTATAAAATTGAGAAGGGAAATGGTGAATATGTCAAAGCGACAACCACCCGACCATAGAGCAGACAACAGCCGAAGGCAACCAATGGGTCTTCATTGTAGCGAGAATTCACGCACCCGTAGGTGTCCTTCAGCTGGCCCCTAAAAATATGCATATTAGTACAGTGATAATGAACGTCATACCAAACTCCGAATAATACACAAGAAACTAAAATTTAAAATCATACAAGACTAACAAAGGCCAGAGGCTCCTGACTTGGGACAGGCGCAAAATTGCGGCGGGGTTAAACATGTTTATGAGATCTAAACCCTCCCCCTATACCTCTAGCCAATGTAGAAAAGTAAAAGCATAACAATACGCACATTAAAATTCAGTTCAAGAGAAGTCCGAGTCCGATGTCAAAAGATGTAACAAAAGAAAATAAATAAAATGACAATAATACATAAATAACAACAGACTACTAGCAGTTAACTGACATGCCAGCTCCAGACATCAATTAAATTGATTGAAAGATGATGTCTTTATATGAATATCAGGCACAATCCCTCCCGTTAGGGGTTTAGTATCATACTATCATTAAAATATATGAGAAGAACATAACCCGTGTCATGCCAACAACTGTTTTTTTAGAAATAAATGTGTTTAGTTCCGATGCAAAGACCCTATCAGTGAATCAATATTAAAGCCAAAATATGCATTTTTTTATGACCTGACAACAGTATCGTAACTATATCCCTTTTTAATAAGTCTATTTAAAGGTTGAGTTAGTTTCTGAGGAGAATACTGACATTTTTGTGCTTTATAAAGAATATTTCCATAAAAAATTGGATGTGAAATACCTGAACGTATAAGATGTCTGCATTTTGAGTTATATTTACGAATTATTTCCTTATACCGGTGATACAATTTAGTAAATGTTTTGACCAGTTTGTGATATCGAAAATCCTGGTGTCATAATTTTTCAGTAATACATAAATTTCACTCGCTAAAATCTAAACGTTGTTACATACACGAGCGAATCGTACAAGTTGAGATACATAAACATCATAAGATGGTGACAAGGGAACGTCACCATCTAAAAATGGATAATTAACAATAGGAAATGAAAAATCATCTCTTTTATCATAAATTTTTGTATTCAGCTTCCCGTTTATGATATAGATATCAAGATCGCGGAAAGGGCAGTGGTCATTGTTATCATTAGCTTTATTTAATGTAAGTTCTACAGGATAAATTTCTTTAGTATACATACTGAAGTCGTCATTATTGAGAGCCAATATATCATCCAAATATCTAAAAGTATTGTTAAATTTTTGTATCAAATGTTGTTTTGATGGGTCTTTGCTAATTTTAGTCATAAATTGTAACTCATAACAATACAAAAACAGATCCGCAATAAGAGGTGCACAGTTAGTCCCCATTGGAATTCCAATGACTTGACGATATACGGAATCTCCAAAGCGAACAAAAATGTTCCACTATTTTCAAAGGCCTTATTTGAACAATTTATTATCAGGTTTTTTTATTGTACCAAGTGTACTAGTAAGTAAAACAGACAATTTAGTAGTTGAACAATGGCTTGTAGATGAAATAAATCTATATGTGTAAGGTTTTTTGTGCAGCTTCGGAAGCCAGTACATAGTTGGGACTTTCATTGTGTTTGGTTCTGCTTGTAAAGAAGTAGCTAAAAGTTTATGTTTGCTACAGATCTAGATGTCGTTTTCTGAAAATGAAGTCAGTTGGAATGTTGGTGAATTCGTGATTTCCTTTTGCAGAACCTCTATATAAAATTTACGTCAAACAATAATGATATCATTAGCAGCTTTATCAGCAGGGACAAAAACAAATTCCTTGGCTAGTTCTGTTAAATTATTTTTGATACGCGAAATAGGGTTTTTATAGTTTTTGTTTAGAGTAAAATGTTCCTTAAAATGTTGTATTCGAATATCAACTATCTTCAATCTGAATTAAAAAAAGAGTCCAAAGATTTTTTGTCAGCTTTTTCCCGTTTTACCCATTTCAAATAGTAGGTACGGAGTGAGTCGTGGATTATATTACGACACTCATTCCAGTTAATAGTTGACGGGGGACGATATTTAGGTCCTTTACTGAGAAATGATTTCAACTCTCGGTCGCGAACGATGTTAAGGTCTCCTGTTATGACATGGGAAATTGGGTCATAGGTGTATTCTGAATTACTGCAATTACACGACATAGGTGTATTTTCAATGATATTTACATCTTTACACAATTAGCTATGATTTAACACATATTTTCGGGTAGATTTCTTGTAA
The DNA here is from genome assembly GCF_036588685.1 of Mytilus trossulus. Lineage (NCBI taxonomy): Eukaryota > Metazoa > Mollusca > Bivalvia > Mytilida > Mytilidae > Mytilus > Mytilus trossulus. The sequence goes on from NC_086380.1 coordinate 74,023,739, forward strand.
ATATAACAAATGAGAGGGAGTTCAGTATTATCAAAATATCCAGGAATTTGGTCTTTAACAGAATGGTCGTTAAAAATACCGGCAATATTTACAAAATCAAAACCTTTATTGACATACTTTATTTTAATAAAATGTTTTTTATGATCTTCAGGGCGATCAATTTTTGGAAACAGTTTAGAATAACAATATGCCATTATAATTTGGACAATTTCATACTTAGGACTGTTATTTTCAGTCTATCACCTCATTTTTAAACTTATCCACTACGATATTCAGACAATTTCCTTGTTGAAATTTAGATTAGGGTACTTGCAGAGAGAAAATATTATCTTTATAAAGATACAAGAAAATGAAGTCCATAATTGTTTTAAAGGTACATGTACTGAAAATTTACACAATTAAGTGTTTGAAACTGACCTTCATACTGTCTCTCTGATCTGTTATTTTAGAAATATAAACACTGGATATGAATTTTAAGTACAAATTAGAAAAATCTGATAAAATATTGTCAATGAACTGTATCATATAATGATCAAAACTTTATTTAAAACAAATGAGAAATGATGATCTTTTGTTTTTCCCAGAGAAAAGTTGTGACCCACGATGAGCCTGAGTACAAAAGAAAGATTATTCCTACTTATGACTTTCTTTGCATTATGTTTAAATAATACGATAAATTAACACTTGACAAAATTTTGAATTTTTGGAATTCTAATGCTTTCCAACCTCAGGCATAGATTACCTTAGCTTTATTTGGCAAAACTTTTAGGAATTTTGGTCCTCAATGCTCTGCAACTTCGTACTTTATTTGGCCTTTTTAACTTTTTGGATTAGTTCGTCACCGATGAGTCCTTTAAAGACGAAACGTGCGTCTTGCGTATATACAAAATTTAGTCCTGGTATCTATGATGAGGTTAATTACGTACAGTAAAGATTGAAAATTCAGATGGAATTTTTCTTATTTGTCATAATTTTGTATGCGTTTTCTGGTTGACATACTTCCTGCAACCTGTTATCTACCACGTTTTAAACAAAAGTAGTTATTGTCGACCCTATTTTATTATATAAATTTGTCTAGCCTATATCTATACAACCTCTCTATAGAGGATTAATCGACGAATGGGTCACAACTGACAGCGTAACTTTATCGCAGGACTTTGATTTTGATTCAAATATACGAATGCAACGAGACCAGTTTTTAAGAGAAGCATGACATTTTCATCTTTTTAGTGCTTTAGCTCACAGGCAGTTGTCGTAAGGTGCCTCAGCTATTAAATCTCAACACAAACTTTAACTAACTGCCTCTGCAGCGTGAAGTGTCGTAAAATTGTTGTTGCATCGGTTCATCACAACTATTTCTAGTATACACATATTAATATCAGAAAAAGATATCACTCCTATATTATAGCTCTATCTCATAAAATAGCAATTCAAATCATTAGAAAGTAAAAAAAAACCTGAAAACACAATTAAGTGATTTCATAGTAAATTATATGTATTGCAATATATCTGAAGGAAAGATTTCCATAAACATTATAATTGACCTTTTCTGGTCTTGAAAAAACATGTTCGTAATCGAGTTATTTAATTGACTCTAAGATAAAATGCACGCACAGCTATGTTTATATGAAGTTTGAGATATATGACTAATCGCTGGTCATTACCCGATATAACACATTCAAAAGAACATTGCAGGAAAAAGTAAACCATTATTGGTCAAAGTACGGTCTTCAACACGGATCCTTGACACACACCGAATAGAAATCTTCAAAGGGTTCTAGTATAAAATAATTCAAACGGGAAAACCAACTGTCTATAAAAGTTTGTATCAAATGTCACAGATGTACACAGATCTGTAGTCACATGGGTTAGAAAACTATTCTCCAATTTGTTTCATGTATGTTTGTATATCTAGACATTTCTCATAACTGGCCTTTTTTATACCTACAATTCGTCAAAAAAGTTAGTTTTTGTACATTTAATTGGTAATACATCCGACAATTTCAAGTCACCTAATAATTCAAAAAGAACACCCCATGCATTGCAAGGTATATGATGATAGTCTCAACCACTTAACACGGTGATTTTGGTAACATATTGTGCTCTTATCAAACAACTATCGCTTGACATTGAACTCCATGCTGATAATAATTGTTTTGGTATGTACTACCAAGTTAACATTTACCGGATGTATCATGTAAAATTCAGAACACTACAGTCTCAAGTATAGATTTTTATCACCAATGAAGTAAATAACCAATGTCACTGTGATTAGCATATCTTTTCATTTCATTCACAACATTTAAAAACTGACGATGGGTTACAATTGAACATATCGTATAGAAATGTCTATATTGTCGTATGTTTGTTTTGTATTTGGCAAAACCAGTGATTTCGCAAGTTTGAACCCTAAAATGCATTTCAACTTCTTCAACTTCAAGTTTTTTTGTTTTTTGTTAACTTTGTCTATTCAATCGTCACCTTATGTGTCATTTGTAGATTAAACTCTGTCTAGTGACAACTTTTAGGAATTTAGGGTCCTCAATGCTCTTCAACTTTGTACTTGTTGGCTTTATAACTTTTTTGATTTGAGCGTCACTGATGAGTCTTGTGTAGCCGAAACGCACGGCTGGAGTATTAAATTATAATCCTGATACCTTTGATAACTGTCTAGATGATACCAGATTAAAAAGCCCGCCTTGTTGGTTTAAATGTCACAAACACGTCTGTGGATAAAAGCTCGTTTGTATATCAGAATTATATGCATCATTTGTTGGTTCGAGTGAATCTAACGAGTGTCGGATGACCAAGAGCTTGTCAGCTTAACAGAATTATAAACCTGGTTTCGTTGATGATTGTGTTTACTTTGCGCATTGCTTGTGTAAAATAACAAACAACCAAACTCCGCGGATATTCAAAATAGAAAGACCATAATCAAAAAGCAAAACCAAAAGCCCGAAACACATCAAACGAATGGATAACAACAGTTGGGTCAAAATCTTTAATTGATTTTACATAGGCGACAATAGTACCGTTTTTTCCTGTAGCTCAGTCCATATCGTAAAGTTGAATACGTATGATAGCTCGTTTCGAAGCTGTGACATTTTCACATATGTGGTTAAATTTTCGGGGTACGAAGTGAGATTACTTTTTCCGTAAATTAGCAAACCCCGAACATCCTTTTGTGATGCGTCTCCTTGTGGTAAAATATCCCTTTTTTAACACAATAAGTTCTTTGAAAATTTAATACTTTGAATGCATTCAATAGCTCCATAGTTTTGACACATTTGTTCCATGTTCCTCTACTTTCCTAATCACCACAAATGATTAAGTTCAGTCATTTGTTAAAAATAGAAACACGTCCAATATCACTACACAGAGATTTTTTCTTTACACATTTTGAGTTCCTCATTTCGAGGCGCATTAGGGATGTTCTCCCAGTTATATTCCTGAATTAGTAAGTGTCTGTCTTCGTCCCTTTTAGGTATACCTTTAGTTTATAAAGATACTTTGTATAGGAGGAGCTATTTTCAAAATAGAAACAAAATATACATAAATCACACCCTTTTGTTAGAACTTTAAACACACAAAATTAGTTTTATATGTGTCTTTCGTCGTCATTCTCGTCTGTGATTATTACTTTGTTTGGCTAAATAATTTGTTTATATGACGAGTTCATCTAAACACAATACAAAACATATTTATTAATAACACAATGACAAATTATGCCTTTTCGTACATCCCATGTATTTTGATGTGGGTTTTATTTTAACAGGACATGGTTGGATGTCTTTGAATGCTGTGTTATTTGGTAAAACAACAAAAATAACGTACTCTGAGAAAAAGTTCGTCATCAAAAGCTCAAACACATCAAACGATTGGATGCCAACTGCCATATTTCCTTATGTAGAAAACGTTGGATTTTATGACTAGGTATGAGGACAAAAGTTTGTTCGTAGTCTATTCGGTACCAATTATTACCCTGTCATGGAAACAACAAACCAATTTTAATCCTCATAATCAGTAAACAATTGAATACTGTTAAGTCATGGTCAGAAATAATTTTAATAATTGAAATGTGTATGGAGAATTAGTAAATTGATCGTAAAATTTGATGGATGTTTTAATTTTATTGCATTTGATTTCAATAACTTTAACATAGTTCAGTTGCAACAGTACTTAATCTGGTAATTTGTCCTTGGTCTCTGGCCGCTGGTTGTCTCGTTGGCAATGATACCACATCTTCTCATTTTTATACAAATATTATTCCAAAAGCATTGATTACTTAACTGTTTGATTGATTGATTCATTGAGTTCTACTGAACGTCCGGAGGAAATATTACTTACATAATTAGTAAGCGTTTCTGCTTATGATCAGACGTAAATTTGTTTTGAGTATGAACCATTCTTTTTTCTTTGTAATCTTTTATAAATAACATGGTATTTCATTATCTCAAATAATATTCGAACCTGATCATGACACTTTAAATTACTATGAAATGTATGACTCGTAATTACTCCTATAATGTACGTGATCGGTGTAGGAAACACAAGTTTCAAACGCTTTGTAATCAATTTCACGACGTCTAAAACACAAACAAGAACGATACCATATTGTAGACAAACTATTTTACATCATGAAGGAAAACACCCAACAACAAAAGTATACTAATAAATATGACAGGTTAAATATGTCTATAAAAACGCAACAGTAGTATACCGCTGTTCAAAACTCATAAATCCATGAACAAACAACTAAATCGGGGTAACAAACTAAAACCGAGGGAAACGCATTAAATATAAGAGGAGAACAACGACAGATTTCGTCATTGCTCGAGGAGGCAAATCCTATAACTTGTCAGGTAGTGTATAAGATAAAAACATTATGGTAACTTAAAACATTTTTAAACAATTTATTAAGTAATTTGTTTTAACCATCGTACAAGGTAAAATAAAAAAATCCTCCTTCTTAACATGAAAAGAACAATGTTATTCATCATATATGAAAACAAATCTTTGAACGGTACTGCGCTTTGTTATGCTCTTTTTATATTTAAAAACAAAGCTGAAGGTTACACAATACCAAAACGACAAGATTGTCAACAGTGTCGAGTTAAAACATGAACTTAGTGCTTAAAATGATGAACGACTTACTGTGGTTCATTCAGAATATATATGTTTTGTTTATTGTTGTATTCCATGCAGTTGCCTATGATTCGATTTATCACTTCATTTGAACCTGGTGCATAAATGTCTCAATAGCAATCATACTACATTTATTTTTCATGTTGTTAATCATTACTGTTTTGTGGATGATTATCATTATTTGTAAACAAATCTGTACAATAATATAAGAATTCACACCACTCTATCAACAATTATTTCGTTACCATTTTTTGGGTTCAAGCAGAAGTTTAAGTGTTAAGAGTTGATGTTCTCTCCGTTCATTACTTTCAGCTTGTGTCAAGCACTGAGTTGACGTCTTTTTGTTTTCATATAGAATTCTAAACGTAAAATTACAGATTGAAATGTTCAGTGTATCAATCTGAATATATATGAACCCTTTTTCCATTTACGATTTGAAATGTTTCGTTTGCAATGCATTTTGACTAAGGTGTTCATCTGATTACTTTTGAATGTTATTTGACTTTTAGCGTTTCTGGTAAAGTTAAATTCAGAAAAAAACCATTCTAAAAAGTTATCAAAGGCTAAAATCGTCTGTTTATAAATTTTAGAATTATAAAGAAACTAAGATTTCAACACCCACAGGCAAAGTTGATATTAGATGGATTTGGCAATTATTTTTTACTCCTCGGTTTTCACACAAGTTCGACTGTGACTGTAAAGAAGTAGGACGCATACATTGTTTATTGTTTTGTTTTCATATTTTACATATCTGCAATAGGGGTGAAAGATACCAGAGGGTAATTCAAACTAAAAAAATAAACTGATAACGCCATGGCGAAAAACAAAAAGACAGACAAACAATAGAACACAAGCCAAAGAATTAAAAAAACCATTGTAGTGCACTTTTTCAAAAGTACAATTAGCTAGCATTACCAGTCTTATGTTGAATTGAAGTACGTTATGCCTGGTAACTTAAAGTATATTTTTAAAAAGACAAAAATGAAAAGACAACTAAATTCAATAAACTTCAAGCAATTGGATGTATCGAATTATTCGATCATAAATTACGTATAGTGCATACAACATTAACTGTATTCTTTTTTTATGTTTTTTAGAAAGAAGTTTTCTGCATACATGTTATTAACATTTTCTGTAAACATCGAATTAAAGATGCTATATTATACAATTGCAAATACCATACGTTACTTTAAATTAGCATTTATTGATATTGTTTAATAGTAAAAATACTAAGATGAGTTAACTAACATATTATCAAACATAACACTAATATGCAGACAATCGATGTTTCGAATGGATTCAAAGATTAATCATATGATACAATACATAAATGGTATGAAAAGAAAAGAAAAAAAAAGTAAAAATTAAACTGTCAATTGTTCTGGAACAATTGAGAGGTCTTTCCTTTTTTATTGTAAAATACATGTTCCAACAGACCTAGAATGTATTGAAAAGGTCAAGGTCAACCTTAAAAAGCTAGAAAACACACTAAAAATCCTTTAAATAAGGTTAAAAACACTAAATTCACTATCTGGGACATGACCTTGACCTTTTGACCTTGGTCAAGGACATTGGTCCCCAATGCCATTACTGAAGACCCCAAGGGTCTAGGACCTTTGGTTATATAATAAAAGCTGATTTTGTCTTTTCAAAAACCTAAAACAGGGGTCATGCCCCTTATAGAAAGGTCAAATCTCTTTGGTCAAAATGTAACAAAGTTGCGCCATAATGACCAAAACATTTTCCACCATTTAAAACTTCTGTAAGTATAATGGTTCCTGAGATTATCCCATAACAAGGTGTTAGGTCAAAGGTCAAGGTCAACATACAAATTTGACCTTGAGGTTTTTTTCAAAGATACATGAAATGATGATGATTGGTGAAGATCCTATGTGTCTACGACTTACGGTTTCTGAGTTTTGGTGGACAACCGACACCGGTTAATTTTCATAGGGGCATAACCCTACCAATGAGTCGTTGAATCTTTTCGATCCAAATGTAACGAAGAACCGGGGTCTGGTCCTGAACAAATTTCACCCTTCATTATTTTTCTACCTATTACGGTTACAGTGTTGGAACGATAACAAGGTTTTGGGGTTTCGGAGGGATCACTCCGAACCGACAAAATATTTCGACTCACAGGGTGAGTTCCAGATAGGTATTCATGACACCGATACAAAGTGTGAACATGAAAGCGACATGGTTTACGGTTACGGAGGGAAATTTTGTCAAAGTTTGGCGGAACAAAAAGAATAATAATTAAAAACCAATAGTTCAGAGAACAATTGAAGGTCTTTCCACTAGTAAAGATCTATTTTGATATTGATATAGTAAAAATCAGTTAATAATATTAGTTCCTATGGCTGTATGATGTATTTATATGAATTTAAACAGAAGGTCAAAATCTAGAACGTCCTATTAACCTATGACCTTGACCTCAATTTCAAGGTCACAAACCAAGGACCTCAAATCAAAAGACTATCAGTCTTATTTATAGTTGGTTAATGAGTTATACACGTAATTTTTAATACAAGAGGGGAGAAAACTCCCTTTTACGTTCAACGTACCCTTGCAATCAAAATTTACGTGTAATGACATGTCGCAACAAACAATTTAGGTAAACAAAATTGTCGTTATCTTATACAGTTTCTGGAAATAAGAGAGAATTAGCCATTTTCAAAAATAAGAATATGACCTTGACCTTTGACCTTGACCTAATTTTCTTTTTTTGGGACCAAGGACCTCAAATCAAAAGATCCTAGGTTTCTAGCACTTATGGTTTACAAGATAGAAATGCATATCACTTATATCAAATGCATAAGGGGAAATAACTCTCATATGGAGCGTTCATATCACTTCGGTCAAAACAGGACAAATCATGCGAAGGATATAACGAGCAATTTTGTAAAATAAATTTGTCATAATATTTTACGGTTGCGAAGAAGTTGCGCTTACAAGGAAAACAGTGTTTGGGGAGATAACTCCTACAAAGAAAAGTATTCGTTTACGCAGGGTAAATTTCAAAAGCGCATAAACTGTTCGATATCATATACCAAATATCTAAGCGACATATTGCGAAACAAATGTTTATCGCAAGAACAAAATAAGGCGGAAGAAAAAAAAAAAAAAAATAATCAGAAGAAAAACAATAGGTCTTTCCACAGAAAAGTGGAAAGACCTAATAATCAGAAGAAATACAGTAAGGTCTTTCCTTATAGATAAAGGAAAGACCTTAATTATCACAGAGCAATTGATATTTTGCTACACAAATTACTTACGTAATGAAAGTAATAAAAAAATAGTTCTAGCTCATGAAAACAGATCTTATGGTATTAACAATGACAATACTGCTATTGTCGAAAAGCTAATGAAGTAAATGCTTGGTAATATGCTTGTGCTGATGCTTTGAGAAGTGGTAGTTTTTGGTCCTGGCTGTGTCACACCAGCTGGTTGTTTTCCGTTCGGTTTTTGTGTACTAGTCTTTTTTGAACCGGCTTGTGTTGCAGCTGGTATTGCAGCTGGTGTTACAGAAGTATTTGTTGCGGCTGTTGATGCAGAAGCATTTGCCACCGCTGGAGTTGCATCTAATAAATAAAAAAAGAGAAAACCAAACATAGAATAATTGCAAATGTTATATGTAAGTAGCATCACGTTTGAAAGTTTATGTACCGCACAAAAACATGATACCAACAGTTTATTTATTAATTACAGTTTGCACGAGATCAACGACTAAATTACGTAATATTCAATTAATTTGAACAAAAACTATTGTCCATACATTATCAGTCAAATGCACGACTTAAGTAATATAATAAAAAAAAATATAATTACACTAAGGCCACATCAATTTCTTCTTCTACGGGGTTTTCAACTCCAACAAATGGGGTGAGCGCAAGTTTTGAAAATTCGAATGAAAAATATAGTTTGCAATTTTTTTATTACAGGCGAAATTTAAAAAGTAAAGGCAATCAACGTTAATCCTTTTTTGTTGTAAACATAAGATAAAGCTTTTTATCAAAACAAGATGTTATAAAACGTGGTTAATCAATTTTTTTCATTTCCTTTATTTATGATTGTTTTTTTTCCCTGTTAACTATGAAATAATTGCTTTAAATGATCTCCTTTGAATTGTTATAGATGTCTTTCCTCATTCTCCGGACATTGTGACTGTCTTGACAGATGCAAGAACTGCTCATCCTTCCAAAATACTACCTCTCATCTCCAATTTTTTTTGTGGTGTGAACTGTTCGTTGACTGGTATATATTTAAAATAATTTTGTGTTATAGGATGATTGTTTGTGTTTCTGTCGTTTTGGTGTTCTCATTTTAGTTCTTAGTCTTTTTGGCATTTCGTATCTACTAGTAAATAAGATGTGGCATGAGTGCCAATACGATGAATCTCCATCTAAGTCATACAATGTAATCAGGCTGGAAACAACCCTCAAATGATGGGTATCCCATTAATGTAATAAGTCTATTGTATGACATTTATGAAGTGTACTTTTTAAGTGATATACATCATTTGTTTGTAAAAACACATTTAAGTACAAAAGAGCACATAATTATATTATTTGAACAATATACATCTATCTTGAATATATGGTCAAAACATGTCCAATAATTAATTATATTGCTAGAATTTATTTTCTTTATTATATAAAAAAAAAGTGGACCCCTCTTTTCATAAAGTTGTTTCAAATATGATGAATTTACCCCTATAACGTAAACCTATCCCATGTCTGAGGGACTTTTCTTCATTCAAGGGATTATTCATAAAATATATATTCGATAAATACTGAACAACAGGCTCCTGACTCAAGACAGGTGCATAGACATGCAATGGGTTTGAATAGTATTGTTTCGCCGACACACAATAATTGTAGGAGAATTTAAGTAATAGGAAATGAAATCAATGTAAAAAAAAAAGGCGCGGAAAATAGTTACTATAACGTTTCCGAATGCGGAAAGCTGGAATAATGAAAAAAAAAGTTTGAAAAAATGTGTGCAAGGAATTTAATTGTAGTACATTCCCATTATACTGATATTTCTTGAACAACGTAAAAGGACGTCGTTTATGCTGTTTATACTTGCAAGAAAGAACGGGTTTGCCAGCTGATCAGGGGCGTCCGTTTTGAGTTTTCCTGGCAATTCAGTATTCTTGTTTTTTTATTGTTTTACTAGAAAAATAGAATGTTTATCTTTGCACAGGTATTAACTGTGATTAATTTGTAATATAACAGCTAAATAAGAAAGAATAAAGTACATGTAGATTTTATATGTGGTTACAATATTCTTTCATTAATTTTTATTGACAAAAAGACTTACAAAGTTTATATATCTCAACTTGTACGATTCGCTCGTGTATGTCACAACGTTTTAGATTTTAGCGAGATAAATTTATGTATTACTGAAAAATTATTACACCAGGGTTTTCGATTTCACAAACTGGTCAAAACATTTACTAAATCTTATCACCTGTATAAGGAAATAATTCGTAAATATAACTCAATATGCAGACATCTTATACGTTCAGGTATTTCACATCCAATTCTTTATGGAAATATTCTTCATAAAGCACAAAAATGTCAGTATTCTCCTCAGAAACTAACAAAACCTTTAAATAGACTTATTAAAAGGGGATATAGTTACGATACTGTTGTCAGGTCATTAAAGATTGCATATTTTGGCTTTAACATTGATTCACTGATAGGGTCTTTGCATCGGACTTAAACACATTTATTTCTAAAAAAAACAGTTGTTGGCATGACACGGGTTATGTTCTTCTCATATATTTTATGATAGTATGATACTAAACCCCTAACGGGAGGGATTGTACCTGATATTCATATGATGAAGACATAATCTTTCAATCAGTTTAATTGAGGTCTGGAGCTGGCATGACAGTTAACTGCTAGTAGTCTGTTGTTCTTTATGTATTATTGACATCGGACTCGGACTTCTCTGGAACTGAATTTTAAGGTGCGTATTGTTATTCTTTTACTTTTCTACATTGGCTAGAGGTATAGGGGGAGGGTTGAGATCTCATAAACATGTTTAACCCCGCCGCAATTTTGCGCCTGTCCCAAGTCAGGAGCCTCTGGCCTTTGTTAGTCTTGTATGATTTTAAATTTCAGTTTCTTGTGTATAATTCGGAGTTTAGTATGACGTCCATTATCACTGTACTATTATGCATATTTTAAGGGGGCCAGCTGAAGGACACCTACGGGTGCGGGAATTCTCGCTATATTGAAGACCCATTGGTTGCCTTCGGCTGTTGTCTGCTCTATGGTCGGGTGGTTGTCGCTTTGACATATTCACCATTTCCTTTCTCAATTTTATTACAAAGTTAATTGTTGTCTCTTTATGCTTAACATGGAACATGATAAAAATGAAAATGCTATGACAGAAAATAGATTTTTCTTTGTGTTTCGGGGTATAAAGTTTTTCGTTGAACATTTCAACATGTTCAATATATTAAAAGATAATTGCAAGTTTTCAGTATTGTTCATGATTTTGTTAAATGTCCATGCAATAGTCCAGTCAAACTAAGATTTAACCTCAAACTAATTGCAATAGAAAATGTTTTAGTTCAAATCTATAGCATTATGCCCTTTATATACACAGAAAAAAAGTCCCATATTATCTAACTTTGGGAAAACTCAAAATCAACATTTTTAATTTCCTATGGAAATTAACATTGAAAGGGGAGATAACTCTGAAAAAAAATAGTCTTTTTTGGGCAGTTTTTTTGTTTTTTTCTTGAAATTTATGTAAAGTAAAATACTTTGATGGGGTTATAAGACTGTATTTGACTAAATTATATAATCATCTGCTCATGAAATGTACAAAACCGATGTGTTAAGGGTAGTTTTATTTTCTTGCATTTTTCATGAAAGAAATTGCTAATTTGAAGCTTTGTAACCATTTAAAAAAAATAACGTGAAAATTTGATATTGTTTATATCTGTTTATTTCATTTTTTCAGCGACTTATTTATCCTAAGAAACTTTAAACCACAAACAGTAGATTACATGGCATTGCTTAAAACTAATGAATTACGAAATCTAGATTATAGTTTGATAAAATATATTAAAACACATTTAGAGTTGTTTGATATACTCTAAAGACCGCTTTAAAATCAATAATCAATACATTCTGATGAATAGAAGTGGTAAAGTTATAATTTGGTATCAATTTTTAATGTATTTCAGCCTTTTTTTGAAAGAGTTATCTCCCTTTTCAAGGCAAATCTCCATAGGAATTTCAAATGGTGATTTTTTTAGTCTTCCTCAATTTAGATTGTATGGGACTTTTTTCTGTGTTTATTTGGGGTATAATGCTAAAGCTTAAACTTAAAAATCTTCAGTTGCAATTATTTTTATGGGAAAGGGTCAAATTTATGCTAGATTAATTGGACTACAAAGCACTGAAAACTGTAATACTATCGTAGGGTAGAAAGGGTATGTTTAATTATACATATTCATAATTTACTTTAAGTAATGAAAAAAACAGTTTTTCCTATTTTCTACTGCTGCCTTGTGTCAACTGGCAATTGCTTTTTTCTTTGACAAAGCAATTACACAAATGATCTAGAGAGTAGATTTGCCAAAGAAATTCGACCATGACGAGGGACGGATTTTTATAACCCTCTTGTGAAAAGGACATAATAATTGTCTTGTAACTTGCCAATTACGAACTCCTCAAAGAAATATTACAATGTGTTTTTAACTTACTAATACCAACCATGTCAACTTGGCTTGATTTCGTATTTTGAAGAGAAAAAACACAAAGTAAAACGTTCACTTCTAGAGAGTGTTCAGTGTTATCATATTTATTTAGTTTGTGTTTGACATTTCAACTACTGGATACTAACATTGACATTTGGTATCATTCGTCAGAATATCCTTACCTTTTATCTGCATTGTCAATATTGTCAAAAATACCAAGCACACGGGAATGTACTGCATCTAAAAAATATAAACAGGAAATGCTGAAATGGATATATTAAGGTCTCGCGTGTATGAAGAAGTCTGAATATTTAAGGTGAAATCTATACCGGGTTCATATAATGTATTACGGTAGGCACGTATTAGACTTATTAATAGCACCCGAATAAAAAAAAGTCATAAGAACAATTCAAACACGAAATTGGAGTGCATTGAACATATCAGCTTATGGCATTAATCATTTTGATTAAGGCATATCTTTCCCTCACGCAGAGCTCTGATTCCTAGTCCGAAATTTTTGGTTCATTTGGGTTTGATCAGTTTTCCAAACTGGTAGAAGGTTTTTCCGTAAAAAATATACAGGCCTCGAGAATCACTAAAGAGACTTGATTTGTCGACATATACATGTATTGATGTAAAATGTGTACTTTTCATATTATGACAATACAGTTTTCTTATCAGATGTTTTATCCTTCTAGCCTTGAGTGCTGATAAGGCGTCTTGCGAAACAATTGCCCTGTTATTATATTTTTATCATATACTTCTACTTAGAAAGATATCATTGCATGTAAAATTTACTTTAAACATGTCAATCTCATTAACATGTGCGCAATTTAAACTGCAATTTTACAATATCGGTAGTATATATTCAACATGTTCAAAGTGCATGTTTATATGCAAATATATGTTAACCAAATATGTCCATACCGTCTAATTTCATTTAGAGCCTTATTACATATATGTCATGTATAATTTTGTACTGGCAAAATGTGTTTAAACGTTTTAGACAGAAACTAATTGCAAAATTATTCTAAATTTTGCGGTTCTTTCGAATAGCATACCAAAGTAATAAAATAATGTGTGTTTTTGAAAAAGTTTTCATTGTCTTTTGTCTTCCTATATGTTTTTTTTCTTAATTGACAACTAACGTAAGTATTTAACGGGCACAGCAGGTCAAAGAATAACCTTGTGTTTCCAGATCGTACATAAAAATCCTTAACATGTCCGGGGGGCAGGCAAAACATGATATGAATTGTTTTGATAATAAAATGCAAAATCAATCATCAATTTGTTGACGATCATCATAGACTGAGTATAATTATGACTAATTTTGCAAAGCTTGTAAAGCCGAAAATTAACACCCTATATCAGAATATCAGAGGCTTTTCGCCCTCGCTTTGATATATATAAATAACAAAATAGCCAGACAAAGACCATGAACATTTCCATTCATGTATAATATTCGACATTTTAAATAAAAGACATAATCTATATTTTGCAAATTAGGATATCTATTTTTTAAATTTTGTAAATATTACAAAATTAGAACATCAATATTTTCAAACTGCATCTATAGAATAACTTATATTTTTTGTTTTTTTATCTAGAGTAGCGTCCGTATCAAAATGGGTTGTTAATGAGACTACAGATTTCGTGCCTCATACTTATTGGATAAGAATTAGCCGTGTCCATGCAACTTTTATAATATTTACCTTTAAAATAACCATCAAAAGAAAATGCGAAAATAAAAATAATTTCCCTGTGATATGGGATCTAGGCTTGTTAAAGAAAACCTGGTATTGTTTAATCTAAATGATAATCTTTCAAAGTTGATGTGACCTTAATACTCTGGTTGAATTTTTGTGGTAGTTTTTCTACATCTTACAAAAATCATAGAAACCATTGCAAAGTACTCTTGGTTAATGATTTTATGGATCTACCTAGTGTATCTAAGCATTACTCCAAAAGAGGGACGAAAGATACCAGAGGGACATTTAAACTCATTAATCGAAAATAAACTGACAACGCCATGGCAAAAAACAAAAAGACAAACAGCCAAACAACAGTACACATGAAACAACATAGAAAATTAATGAATAAGCAACACAAACTCCACCAAAAACTAGGGGTGATCTCAGGTGCTCCGGAAGTGTAAGCAGGTCCTACTCCACAATGTGGCACCCGTGGTGATGCTTATGTGATAACACATCTGGTAAATAGTCTAATTCAGTAGGTCTTTAACTTACACTAAAAGCAAAGGATTATCAATGCAAAACACGAAATTTCTTTCAGTGTGCTTCAACACAGACATAAATTGCATACCCATTAGTATTTGTGGTACTTCATTGTCAATTTGTCACCAGCTGATAATTTGTGTATTGTATCATTATCATTAGTATACTAACTTATATATAGTAACATTTTTGTTCGCTTTTGGAGATTCCGTATATCGTCAGGTTATCGCAATTCCAATGGGAACTAACTGTGCAGCACTTATTGCGGACCTGTTTTTGTAATGCTATGCGTTACAATTTATGACAAAAATCAGCAAAGACCCATCTAAACAACATCTGATACACAAATTTAATAATACTTTTAGATATTTGGATGATATTTTGGCTCTCAATAATGACGACTTCAGTATGTATACTAAAGAAATTTTCCTTGTTGAACTTACTTTAAATAAAGCTAATACTAAAAAAGACCACTGCCCTTTCCTCGATCTTGATATCTATATCATTAACGGAAAGCGTTATACTAAAATTTATGATAAAAGAGATGATTTCTCATTTCCTATCATTAATAATTCATTTTTAGATGGTGACGTTCCCTTGTCACCATCTTACGGTGTTTATACTTGTACGATTCGCTCGTGTATGTAACAATGTTTTAGATTCTAATAAGAGAAATTTATGTATTACTGAAAAATTATTGCACCAGGGTTTTCAATATCACAAACTAGTCAAAACATTTACTAAATTTTATCATCGGTATAAGGACTTCATTCGTAAATATAGCTCTACATGCAGACTTCTTATACGTTCAGATATTTCACATCCAATATTTTATGGAAATATTCTTTATAAAGCACAAAAATGTCAGTATTCACCTCAGAAGCTTACAAAACCTTTAAACATACTTATTAAGAAGGGATATAGTTACGATACTGTTGTCAAGTCATTACAGATTGCATATTTTGGCGTTAATATTGATACACTTATAGGGTCTTTGCATCGGAACTAAACACATTTGTTTAAAAACCAGTTGTTGGCATGACACGGGTTATGTTCTTCTCATATATGTTATGATGGTATGATACTAAACCCCTCACGGGAAGTATTGTGCCTGATATTCATATGATGAAGACATAATCTTTCAATCAGTTTAATTGGTCTGGAGCTGGCATGTCAGGCAACTGCTAGTAGTCTGATGTTGTTTATTTATTATTGTCATTTTGTTTATTTTCTTTGGTTACATCTTCTGACATTAGACTCGGACTTTTCTTGAACTGAATTTTAAATGTGTGTATTGTTATGCGTTTAATTTTCTGCATTGGCTAGAGGTATAGGGGAAGTGTTGAGATCTCATAAACATGTTTAACACCGCCGCAATTTTGCGCCTGTCCCAAGTCAGGAGCCGCTGTCCTTTGTTAGTCTTGTATTATTTTAAATTTTAGTTTCTTGTGTACAATTTGGAGTTTAGTATGGCGTTCATTATCACTGAACTAGTATATATATTTGTTTAGGGGCCAGCTGAAGGACGCCTCCGGGTGCAGGGATTTCTCGCTGCATTGCAGACCTGTTGGTGACCTTCTGCTGTTGTCTGCTCTATGGTCGGGTTGTTGTCTCTTTGACACATTCCCCATTTCCATTCTTAATCTTATAAGTACATACTATGGACGGATGTATCATCGTTTTCAAAACCAAAGTTTAAACGCAG
This sequence comes from Mytilus trossulus, assembly GCF_036588685.1. Taxonomy (NCBI): domain Eukaryota; kingdom Metazoa; phylum Mollusca; class Bivalvia; order Mytilida; family Mytilidae; genus Mytilus; species Mytilus trossulus. The sequence continues at coordinate 74,040,549 of NC_086380.1, forward strand.
CAAATATATGAAACGTATGAATGATATCATTTAATTACATCATTAATATTTTTTGAGTTTACACTAGTAAAAGATAAAGATACAAAAGCGATTATCAAACTGATGAGTCGAAAACGAACTTAAAACTTCCAATGGGGGAAAACACCCAAAAAATTCAAACAACACTGCAAATTAGGGAAGCAACATGCCATTCATTATTGGTTGCAATGGCAAATCCAGTTATATCTTGTCTTTCAACTGTAAAAATGTATAATTAAGCTGTTATGACGTTAGTTTGTTACATTCCATGTTGTCTTAAAAAGTGATGCATAACAATAAGTATCTTCTTGTACAATGTCTGAATTGTTTTCAAAGGTACCAGGATTATAATTTAATACGCCAGACGCGCGTTTCGTCTACATAAGACTCGTCAGTGACGCTCAGATCAAAATAGTTATAAAGCTAAACAAATACAAAGAAGAAGAGCATTGAGGACCCAAAATTCCAAAATGTTGTGCCAAATACGGCTAAGGTAATCTATGCCTGGGATAAGAAAATCCTTAGTTTTTCGAAAAATTCAAAGTTTTGTAAAAAGGAAATTTATAAAAAGAAAGACCACATAATTGATATTCATGTTAACACCGAAGTGATGACTACTGGGCTGGTGAAACCCTCGGGGACGAAACGTCCACCATCAGTGACATCGACCCCGTGGTGTAAACAGTTATCAAAGGTACCAGGATTATAATTTAATACGCCAGACGCGCGTTTCGTCTACATAAGACTCATCAGTGACGCTCAGATCAAAATAGTTATAAAGCCAAACAAGTACAAAGAAGAAGAGCATTGAAGACCCAAAATTCCAAAATGTTGTGTCAAATACGACTAAGGTAATCTATTCCTGGGATAAGAAAATCATTAGTTTTTCGTAAAATTCAAAGTTTTGTAAACAGGAAATTTAAAAAAAAAAATGACCACATAATTGTGATATTCATGTCAACACCGAAGTGATGACTCCTGGGCTGGTAAAACCCTCGGGGACGAAACGTTCACCAGCAGTGGCATCGACCCAGTGGTGTAAATAGTTATCAAAGGTACCAGGATTATAATTTAATACGCCAGACGTCTAAGATACAAACAACAAAAAGATGTGTTTAAAATAAAATTTAGCCAATCAATTTTGCATAGCTTGAAGTAATACATGTTTAGGATGAGAGATCGAGTTATTGCTACAGTTTTTTAATGCAATAAGATTCAAACATTATCAATAATATATTGCAAGTATAACTGTCAAATGAATAGTGATAACTTTGAAATTAGATATGTTACAGTAGCTAAGGAATGTTTTATTATGACGTGTTATACTATCTAAGTTATACACTTTACGAAAAGTCATTTCGTTAATAATAGATTGTATTGCATTTAACCATATATGATTTTTTTCATCGCTACTATCGTATTTCACAGAAGAAAAGTTCAATCTACACCCGTTATTAACCTTATTTCCCTTTTGGATGCATAATCTCATCTTAAAATCAACGAATCGGAACGCGCGTCTGGCGTAAACACAAAATTTGATCCTGGTATCTATGATGAGTTTATTTATTGCGTGCATTGTGAAACAAAACAATATCTCTTTAATCGAGAAAAAGAAAACAGGCCACAACCATCTGAGATAATTATTTTCTGATTATTTATTCTTTTAAACCATCAGTTGTGTTATGTTTCTCTTTATTGTGATGAGACTTTACCTTTTACTGTTGGTGTTTTTTTTCAAAGGTGTATTATAATGTTGACTGCTGCACCACAATCTGCGACATTTTTACCTTATTATGTCTGCTTTGTTTACATATCGTTGTCAATATAATTGATTTTGATGCGACTGTCATACAAGTGAGAGGTTTAACTAGCTATAAAAGCAGTTTTAATTTAAACGAAAATGCCTGTACCAAGTCAGAAATATGACAATTTTTATCCATTCGTTTGATCAGTTTGAGTTTTACATTTTGCCATTTGAATAGGGTCTTTACGTATTGAATTTTCCTCAGAGTTCAGGATTTTTTTTTAATTACTTTTTATTAAACCATTTGAAATTTCGATCAAATTTTATAAGTACATGTACTGTAAATCCTGAAATTACTGTAATTGGCCTTGTTACTGTTCGTACATTTGGCAGATATGTCTGTTTTTGGCCCTTCCTTATATTGGTAATGTTATTTGAACATAACAATCTGTTGTATAAATTTGTCTCATTAATGTCAATCATTATAAATCATAAAAGACTAAATTGATCAAGGCTTGTATCTTATATATCCAAAATTATGTTTTAAATGACCGCTGTATATCAAATGTGTCAACACAAGTATATGACACCGTAATGTTATTCTTGTATCCAATTCTTTTAACATAATAACTTTATATGTGTTCAGCAGGTTTCAAGTGATCCCCTGTATAGTATAAACATCTTTTAATATGTCAGACTCTTACTGCCGGTTTACAACCAATGGATCGAAGCTAATGCTGCTAGTATCACCCACCCAGTAGTCAGCCCTTCTGTGTGATATGGTCATAATTATAAATTACCTGTTAACAAAACATTGAATGTTTCAAGTATTAAGGCTTAACTTCATAAACTTGTTTCATGGAGTTTGTTATAAAAGAAGAACAGTAACAATGTGGCTGCCATATTAAAACGTTGCCAATTCACACTCAACTCTAATATTATACAACACACAATGTAGAATGATTTATTCCAAAAATATACTTATCCTGAGATTTTCACTTATCTGTTACGCGTACAAGATTTACAACATACATGATCAAAAACAAAATTACTTCATTTTATTTCTTTGGTAGTCACTTTCAAAGTTTCGAAATTCACAAGAGGTCCAAATTACATAATATTTCTTCATTTACATACTACAAATTTAGAAAAGGTTCTAAAAGTGCATCTGAATTTTTGAGATAACTTAAAATCATTTATTTTACATAAGTATTCATGTAATAATGCTTTCGTTTGTAAATGTTAAAATGACGATGAAGTATATACAATGGTGATGCAAATATCAAACAGCGTTTTAAAATGCTGGTTTAGGTCTTTTTTACATAATATAATCAGTTACAAATAATAACTAGCAGTTTATCATATCTTTAATGTAAATAAAGGAAACAGTAGTATACCATTTAAAAGTCTTAAATCGATTGTGATTAATCAAATCCGGGAAACAAAGTAAACCACAGAGAAAAACATCAGAGGAAAAAAAACCAAAAAAAAACTCAAGTGCAACAAAAGCAAACGCAAATGCAGCACACACAGAAATGAACTATTTGATTGCGACTGGCATATTTTTGGCATATGTTTGACATGCCACAAAACCAGGTTCAACCCACCATTTGTTTCTTAAAATGTCCTGTACAAAGTCAGGAAAATGTCCATTGTTATATTATAGTTCGTTTCTTGTGTGTTACATTTTAATGTTATGTTTCTGTCAGGTCGTAGTTCTCTTATATTTGATGCGTTTCCCTCAGTTTTAGTTTGTTTCTTAGTATTAACTCTTGCATTGAAATCTACTCACTAGTTATTTTCACTCTTTTTATTGGATATTTAAATTTTCTTTGTTGAAAGATTTTATTTATATTATAAGTCTATAACTAAGCTTTTATCTTTAATTTTTGAATTGGATGTTATGTTGAAATTTATATAAAATGTCTGCTTTGAAACACTTTTTGTTTCCCGATCATGCACCAAATTCTGGGACTGTGAAGGCAAAGTGCAAATATTGTCCAACATACATCTCTGGCAATGCCAAAACAACATCAAACTTTGTGACACATTTAAAGGTAAGTTAGTTTAAATAATTATTGAAATGTTGAAATATTATCATGATTATTATCATTTCTTGAGAGACCAAAATTTAGAGCAAGGGTATCAGGTCTACAATTTGTACTTTATAAATATTACAATATTTTATGTTTTCATTGCTTTAAACATCTATATAAACATTGAAAATACTTCCAATTTTTAGTTTACACAAAATGTTTTTTTTAAATGTTCAATATTAAAATATGTTATATAATTGTGCATGCAATTAATATTAGCAATTCATAACATTATTTAATAATGCAATTAACACAACACATTTTTCTTACACCTATTGATTGTCATAAAATTTTAAATGGGGATTAACACCTGTAAAAACATGTATACATGTCAATTATGTCCTCAGGTCAAACACAATAAGACTACAATGTACTTGATCATTAATTAGTCACTGTCTGTTTAATTCTTTTTATAAATAATAAATAAATAACCATGTTTTTGTTTTCTTTTACAGAGAAAGCACAGAGACATTTTCATTCAAAGTAAATCTGAGGATGGTACACAAATATCGCAAACAAATATAAGCAACTTTACAAAATCTACATCAGTTTCAAAATACTCTGCCAATGATGCTTCTCAAATGCAGATTACAGATGCTTTGGTTTCATTTGTAGCTGGAAATTTAACACCACTCTCAGTTGTAGAGAGTCCTGAATTCAAGACCTTTGTCGAATCATTGAATCCAAAATATCAACTTCCTAGCAGGAAACATCTTTCTACCAAACTATTACATCAGAAAGCAAGCAATATTCAATCAAATATAAAGGAAAAATTACTATCAGCAGAAAGTGTGTGTCTGACTATCGATTTATGGTCTAATCGTCAGATGAAGGGATTCTTAGGAATCACAGGTCATTTCATACTTGATTGGTGCATGAAGTCTATCATGGTATCTTGTAAACGTTTTAAGGGGAAACACTGTGCTGAGAATATACGCCAGGAATATGAAGAGGCAGTTGCTTGTTACAATATTGCAGACAAAATTACAAACATTATAACTGACAATGCTTCAAACATGACCAAAGCATTTGACTTCAGTCTCCCGGGATATACATGTAATAATGAGGGAAAAAATTCTAAATCAGACAGTGAAGATGAAAATGACGAATCTGAATTGGAACCTATTAATATTGACTTTCCTGAAGATGATTTACCAAAACATGGAAGATGTTATGCTCATACCCTACAACTGGTGGTAAGAGATGGATTAAAGTATCACTTTACTTAACTTGTATATATTTATGATATTAAAAAAATTCTATAGATTTAGTTTGTTGATGTTAAGTAAAATATACAATGTAATCATAAGTAATCACAAGTAATCATGATTACAATGGAGAAAAGTAATCTAATGTAATCAATTACATTTGAAATTGGGTGTAATCATAATGTAATCGATTACATAAAATAAGCAAAGTAATTGTAATGTAATCAATTACATTTCAAAGTAATCGACCCCATCCCTGTTGGGTTCCACTAATATATCCCGCAGAACTGGAAATTAAAGAAACAACAGACACAGCATTCTCCGCCTCATTTTTAGACTTACAGTCATCTCAGTACGTACCAGAATCTATGACAAACGAGACGATTTTGATTTTGAAATTATAAATTTCCCCCACCTTAGTAGCAATATACCATCTTCACCTACATATGGGATATATATATTCCAACTTATTCGATATTCCAGAGCTTGCAGATCCTATTAAGACTTTGTAAAACGTCACCAGTGTCTGAGCAAAAAGTTGATGAACAAGGGGTATGTCAAAGAACGTCTCGTCCTTTTTCTAAAAAAGTTCATCAGAAGGTACGAAGACCTTGTTGATAAATATTCCGTATCAACTTAACAAATAATACATGGTGGGGTTGATGTAAAGATCCTGCATACTGACGTTTTTTATCATCTTAATTGCGTGTTATATTGTACTTTTAGTTTTCTTTGTTCTATTATTAATATTACTTTTACTGTTCGGTCTGTTTTATGTGATATCCATTTGATGTGGCTAGGTACTTAAACATCCCGTCGATGTGTTTGTATTAACTTTCATTTTTGATGGTGTGTATTGTATTTGCGATTGTTTGTGTTTCAGGACTATGTACTTTTGAAGATCCCATCATTATGATATTGTTCTATTATATGACATTATGTTATTGTTCTATTATAAATTTGATAATACTTTGAACGACAAACGACAAAAATGTTTTACACGCGTAGTGGTATTAACAAAATATATTGATTCTTAAAAATTCTAAAGAACTTCTGGATGATTTAGGATCTCCGTCTGTTTCTGAAATAAATTTCTTCCTATGTGACGAACACGCGAAACAATGAATGTGGGTTTTTTATTTGATATATACTTTTTGTCCTTTTTTGTTAATGTTTGTTTTGTTTTGAGATTGTAACACAGTGATGACTGCTGTAACCATATTTTGACTATTTTATCGATTATTTCTGTTTTGTGCACGCATCGTTATAAATATAACGGAAATTTATGCGACTGTCATAAAGGTGAGAGGATAACACTATAACACCAGGTTCAATTCACCATTTTCTATATAAGAAAATGCCTGTACCCAGTCAGGAATATGACAGCTGTTATCCATTCGTGTGATGTGTTTTATTATTTGAGCTTTCGATTTTGACATTTGATTATCACCGATATTTTTCCTATTGTGACCTTTTCATATATTTTTAAACCTAGAGATTCAAATAGTGAATTTGTAATCATCACTTCGTAAATATTTCGGACGTCATTACGAGTTGTTTACCGTTATGGAATACAATCTCCTTCCCTTTTCACAAATTTGACCTACCGAATTAAGACTTTTTACCGGCTTTGTATCAACATGATCAACACAACGGGTGCCACATGTGGAGCAGGATCTGCTTCCCTTTCCGGAGCACCTGAAATCACTCCAAGTTTTTAGTGGAGTCCGTGCAGTTTTTGTACTCGTAGTTGTGACATTGTGTTCACGCATCATTTTGGATATATTGGAAATTGCTACGACTGTCGTACAGGTGAGAGGTTTAGCGCTATACAACCAGGTTCAATCCACCATTTTCTATATTTTCTACATTTGAAAAGTTTTCAACATTTCATTTGATATTCCGCTATATAAATGATGTTCTTTCACTAAATAACTAAAAATTTGGTGACTGTGTTGAACGCATCTATCCCTTCGAACTAGAGATAAAGGATACAACAGTTACAGTTAAGTCTGCCTCATATCTTGACTTAAGTCTAGAATTTGACAATGAGGGTCGGTTGAAAAAAAACTTGATAAAACGAGAAATGATTTCAGCTTTCCAATTGTGAACATTCCTTTTAAATGTAGCAACATTCCAGCAGCGCCTGCATACGGAGAACACATTTCCCAATTAATAAAATATTCCGGGGCTTGTATTTCCTATCCGGATGTCCCTGATAGAGGGTTGCTGCTCACAATGAACTATTAAACCAAGAGTTCCAAATAGAGGAGCTGAAATCAACCCATCGTAAATTTTACGGACGTCATTACGAGCTGGCTGAGCGTTATTGAATATCCGTTTCACAGATGAAATCGGATATGTTTCTTGTGTCGTAACTACAATCCCCTTCCCTTTTCACGAATGTGACCAACGGAATTAGACTATTTACCGGATTAGTAATAACATTGGCAACACGATGGATGCCACATGAGGAGCAAGATCTGTTTACCCGTCGGAGCACTTGAGATCACCCTCATGTTTTGTATGGGTTTGTTTTGCTTATTCTTTAGTTTTCTATGTTGTGTCCTATGTTCTATTATTTTTTTGTTTGTCTTTTTCGTTTCTAGCCATGGCGTTGTCAGTTTATTTTTTATCTATAAGTTTGACTGTCTCTCTGGTATCTTTTGCCCCTCGTTTTTTAACCAATTCGTGATGATGTCCATAAAATTTACCAGAAATGTTCTTTTTTAATCTTTCCTACTAAAAAATCTATGGAGCAATTTCTGCGAAAGGAGCACACTCTAGCATATGAATTCGGTATAGTGTGAACATGCACGAGCATTACGTATCAATTAAGATATGTTAACACCATACCTTGGGGCAGATGGCAAGTAATACACATATAATACATATAGATCACAGGCGTCGTTACTTAGCCTAGTATTCAGTTAATGTACATTGTCTTTTATATGTATTTGTATTTTAGTTCAATTACTTCAACTGTTCACATCAACATTTCAGTGACCATACTAGCATGATTATCACTACAAACAAATGAAAGTCTGAAATGGCCTATATCTGTTTCCGACTGAAATGGTTATTACTAGTCAAGTCTGAACTTCTCTGAATTTCACTTAATATTACTGGACCTAGTCATATGATGTGCGATATTTCAGTAAGAAATAATTTGGATTTTAACAAGCTGTCAGTAATTGTGAGTACTCTAAAATCGTACTTTCTTGTTAATTTGACCTGTTGCTACTATTCAAATTTTTTTTTGTTATTTGATATTTACTAATTGAGGGTACTATCTGATATATATGGCCTTCCAAATACCGTTTCGATCCCTAACATCACTGAAGAGACATTTATTGTCGAAATCCGGATCTGGTGTACTAAAAAAATATTGACACCGTATGTTTGTGACATAACATCGTCTCCACAAGTTTAATTTTTTTCTGTTTAGTATTAAATTTATATTAAGATCCATTTTGTTACATCTTGTGATCAATTTTATTTGGCAATCGCCAATGGCAGTCCGCAGGGTTAAAGAACATCAGTTGTTCGACCTGTTAGTCAAATGCGTTTTGTTTAAATATACTTTTTTCACTTTTTTGGTCTTTTGGAAAATGTTGTTTGTGCTGTTTTTAGACCCTTCTACAACGAAATTTCTTTTACATGCCTACGTATAAAAATTGCGGTTTTCATCCAACGCAATCATAGGTTTGAACGTAGTTTTCAATTTAGACTCGTATACATATATTGCGGGATGACTGTAGTGCAGGCGATTTGGTGTCACGATATCACAGTAGCATGGGTTCGAATCCCGGCGAGGGAAGAACCAAAAATTTGCGAAAGCAAATTTACAGATCTAACATTGTTGGGTTGATGTTTAGACGAGTTGTATATATATATATATATACAACTCGTCTAAACATCAACCCGACAATGTTAGATCTGTAAATTTGCTTTCGCAAATATTTTGTTCTTGCCTCGCCGGGATTCGAACCCATGCTACTGAGATATCGTGACACCAAATCGCCTGCACTGCAGCCGTCCCGCTAGACCACACGACCACCTGGGCTCTCAAAAAAAGAGCTTTCGGTGGCCATATGTTACCTTTCCACGTCAGTTTTAATCTAGCGGCGTACTACAGTACATGATATATAAGGCATGAAGATGTTATTGTTACAGATCAGCTAAATTATCTATAGTAAAGGATCCTACAAATTAATGTAAGATACAGTCACAGAAAATAATTATATTCATAAGTACGTCTGAGTCAGTGACAACCCTACAACAGATGTATCCATCGGATCGCCATCAATGATGGTGATACATGGCTGTGTACATAATGTATATACAACTCGTCTAAACATCAACCCAACAATGTTAGATATATACCAGCTTCGATAAGTGTTTAGTATTACTATAAATTTTTACTTCATCGTACTATGAACATCAAAAGTATTTATTTTGTAAAAATATTTCCTGTCTCCTTTTATACTGTAAATGCATCACATTTTCGGCACCTATACATGAAGAACACGAAGTATTGGTGATATTCACCCAATATCCATCAAGTTTTAGAAAACATTTATTGATATACCAGAAAGTTCTTGATGTTCCTAAACGAGAGGTTATTTAGACAAAAGAAGAGGTATACCTAAATCATAATTATTTTTATTTACCTGGGTATACTATTATTGCAAATGGCGGAATTTGTTGCCAATGTTAATGTTTTTCTGAAATTGTTTAACACAGCGGTATAATATTTTTACTTTAATTATTCCTAATTTTATGGATTTTGTATTTACATTGTATTATAGATAAAATTTATTAGTTCATGGTATATAGATATAGGAAGATGTGGTGTGAGTGCCAATGAGACAACTCTCCATCCAAATACTCGTATATATGTACATTTGTGTTACTACGTATGTTGATGGAGTTTAGCCATTTTAATTGATATGTTATAGTGTGTCTTTCTATGTTGTTATGTTACACTTTTGTTTCAAACATTTCAGATGTGGTACCATTAAAACGTTTAAACCCGCTTCAATTGTTTGCACCTGTCCTAAGGCAGGAATGTGATGTTCAGTAGTTGTCGTTTGTTGATGTGGTTCATAAGTCCTCTAGTTTTGTATATAGATTAGACCAATGGTTTTCAAATTTGAATGGTTTTACGCTAGTAACTTATAGGACCCTTGATAGCTTGCTGCTCGGTGTGAGTCATTGCTCCGTGTTGAAGACCTATAATGGTTTACTTATACAAATTGTGACTTGAATGATGAGTTGTCTCATTGGTAATCATTCCACATATTCTTATATCTATTGACATTTTCGACTATGCTGATTTCTACTTGACCTTAATCCATGCAATTCAAAATAATCTGAACTATGTTACTGATTAGAAGTTTATGATGTATTAATCAAATATTTCCTCTTTACCATTTATGACATAATAGTTATCAAAGGTATCAGGATTATAATTTTATGTATAATGTGTTATAATGTATGCAATGAAGGTACACATATCGACTTTTTCACAGCTTACCAAGTTTTTATTTTAAAGATGAGAGAAATGTAAACTGGTATAGAAAACTTTCTAAGATCTTTTATTTTAAAGACATTTATTAATAAAATGTAACAACTAAACTGATAATCATGTATATATATATACATACATATGAATACTATAATGAATAAATAAATATAGTAAAATTACACAGACGCAAATCAATGTTATAAACAAGTCAAAAAAATTGTGAACAATGTGATACGGACCATATTTGAATCCTCAAAAGTTCTTACGTTTGGAGTCCATTTTTGTTAATGTATTACCATACTTATTCACATCTGATATGGTAGTATGAAATCATTTGTCGTTTATTGGAAAACAAATTTTGGTAGAATCGATATAATTACAGCGACTGAAAAGCCTATACTGTAAACACTTGGTAATATGTTAGCGCTGGCACTATTTTGATTTCCTGCCGGTGGTGTTGTGGTCTTTACTTGTACGTTAGATTTCGCAACCGTCGTCGAAGGTGTGATCACTGAAGCTCCAGGTTTCGTTGTCGGTGCGGTGGTTGATGCTATTGTTGTACTAGTTGCTTTTAAAAGAGATTAAAACATTTATGGACTGTTTGTACCAATAACACATTGTTAACATATAGAGTTATCAAAGATTAATAAACGACTCTTTTTAACATATTCTTTACAAAATAGTAAATAGTTGTCCATGATTTTGTATTCAAACAGAATGAAATGTCGCTTACATAAAAACATGAAAAACTAGAGGATTGACACAATGGACAATGTGTGGTGTTAAACTTTTCAAATTAAATAGTCGTATGGTATGATTTATAAACTTAATTGACAATATTAAACAACGCGTGTCACTTGTGGACAATACATCCGCCCGCCTGGAGTACCTGGGATTACCCCTTGTTCTCAGTATGATGTGCGCTGTCAAGAATTGTAATTTTCTGTAAAGTTATTTGTAGATTTTTTTAATTTGTTTCGTCGCCTGTTTTCCATAGATTATTCCCATGGTGTCAATTGCCTTTTTTATCATTCAAACACCTATTCACTATCAATTATTAACATGAATTCACATATTTTAACAATTTATATTCTGTAACCAACCAGGTTTTGTTCCGGCGGAGCTTACGTTTTAATTCGCAAAAGAACACTCTATTTGAAGATATATATATGTACGATAGGACGATTATCGTTATAATTATTATTTATTTCTAATCACCTATCACTGTCACCAACCAGATAATTATCCGGAAAAACTCAGTGTATAATATGGGACTAATAACTGAACACTTCATTGATGTATTTATCGCCAAAACACCTGGCTATAGATGGACGGGTATATGATGTGCGAGCCGGTTAAACCCCGCCCATTCAAGTGAAATAAAAAAAAGTATACTTCTCCTTATACAGTGTATATTTCAAATAGTGTTAAGCATGTGCGTGTTTGCATTGAAAGATCAAATTTACCACACAGTTCCTTGCTAAAGAACACATTTTTCCAATGTTTTGTATCGATCTAGCGTTGTATTAATAATTTCACCTTGTTTTATGAAATCTTATGTAAGTGTGGTCGATCAAAACAAATAAGATAGAATAATTTCATTTAAGCAAGTAACTGAAACATTATTTGGCACTGTTTTTTCTGTCATCAATATAATTATCTATTACATTTATATTAAAGAATTCCGTACTTTTTCGATGATATTGTATAAGTATTAACATACGTTTTGTAAGAAGGTGGAAATGATAAAGGGTAAACAATCACATCTTTAAACAAAGTTTATCACACATTTTTAATTTCCTATATATGTAATAGCCCTCAAACGTTGCTGTTGAATGGCATATTTGCACTAGTTTTATTTTTCTTTGAAGTTTGAATATTTGCAAACAATTAGAATTAGGGAAGAATCAAAGCTTGCAATCATGCACCACCACCAAATAGTTTGAATTTTGTATGTTGACCTCTAGATGCGCTTACGGCCTTTTATTCTTTTGTTTTACCTCGGGAGACATTGGTTGAGCTTTCTTGCATCATTTGTAATGTCAAAAAGTGTAAATACAAAACCATTCTACGTCACTTACATATCATACTACTGCGTTTCTGCGCAGATCCTTTGCAATTTTTGAAAAGAAAAACATATATATTAGAGAAATGATGAGGACTCAACAGGTTGTGTTATATTGTTAGTTATTCCTATACACGATAAGATGCGTTTAAGTTGATAACAGATTCTCATTATTATTGGGATGATGTGGAATATTATATGAACAAAATTCAGGTTTTGATTGAACTCACAAACCATAAAAGACTATATCTAACAATTGAAACAAATCTTCAAAAATGGACTTCTACATGTTCTAAATTATGCATTAAAACCATATTTTTACTTGCGTTGAAATACAAATTCGACACTTCTTACCTTATATGACACTAATGAACATATTGGAATACTATTTTTATTTACTTACTTCCTTGTACTGTCAGTATACATGTAGCCAATACTAGCAGAAAAATGCTTAAGTGCTGCATCTAAAATTCAATTGAGAACAAATATTACTATATATTATTAATCAACTACACTGTTATTGGACTTAATATAAAGAAAACTGCCTGTGCAATATAAGGTGTCAACTCGGCCAATACAGAATAACTCGGCCAATATTGATTTTTTTTCTGTATTGGCCGAGTTCTGATCCGGCCAATACAGGATTTCGGAACGTCTCTAGTTTTTAGATCGAAAGTCAGGATAAGCACAAACTGAAAGTAAACAGTTGTTTGGAAGACGCAGTTTTCATTTTCTCTCCATAAACATGCTGAAACTTTCAGTTTGGCATATATTTCAGGCTAAAGACGGTCACATTCATTTAAATATCAGACGATGGAATTATTTTAGGTTTGTGGATCGAGTAGATGATCACAAAGTTCATTTCTTGACACCTCATAATTTCACGATGTTACAAATCGATTTACTGTTTACTTTTGCAAGCTTCTTATGTTTTTTTAACTGTCATATATTTTTAATCCCGAACCAGCCAAATGCATTCTGTAATTGTGCAAATCTTTGTTCTTTGGTAATTTGGCTTATGAATAGTTGTATCATTTTCAACTCCTATAATTTTTTTTTAATATATTCAATTTGTTTCTTCATGACATAACACATGCAATGGCAGTACCTTTCCAATCATATATATGTGTTGCGTCTAATTTTAAGTTGTAACACATTGTAGTGACAGAAAAGGGTAGAAACTTCATTAGATTTGAAAATGCTGAAGACACATGGAAACGGCACGAGATCACTAGATATTGCATCTTATAAAATGAAACTGAGATTTGCATACATGTAGTTCCCCTTCAAGGTAAAAATGTGTATCTCTTGTGAAATGAAATTAAAAAAAAATATTGTAACACTGTAGTTAATTAATAAAGATACTATAACGTGTATTTCTGTATTGGCCTTGTTATTGGTCCTCGGCCAGCTTCGCCTCAGGCCAATTCAGCAAGCCTCGGGCCAATAACAAGGCCAATACAGAAATACTTACGTAATAATATCATACTATTGAAGAATTAATTATTCAAAAAATAAAAGAATGGTACTTTTTTTTTTAACATTTTATGAAATATAAATCTTAATGTGATGCTAAACTTTAATTTTAAAGTCTACCTTTCATTTATTGTCACCTAAACGATGTATTTGTTTTTTATATAATTTTACCTGGCACTCAAATAAAGGTATACCTTTATTTTAATGAGAATCAGCGTATGTGATTTCTATCAATATTGCAATTTGCTCTGTCGATTTCATTGTCTTATTTCTTGTTTAACTTTTGTAAATAGTAATTTTATGAACACAGACATATGATTATAAAGTTAACAAACCAATATGCTTTCAAACTAATGTATCTGCGTGGAACAAGTACTTTTTAATATGATATTGGCAGATACGCTTAACATATTATTTAGAAGTCATATATACCAAAGAATGAACTTCAACCAATTAAAAGCCATCTTATGATTTAATCGCTGTTGTTCTTGAAAGTCACGGTATCGGCAGCTTTTCGTTATTGTAGGTACTTTTCAAAAAATATAGTTGCAAAATAATAAAGGCAACATTAGTAAACCGCTATTCAAGAGTTCAATGGTAACAGTCTTACAATAAAAATGAACACAGTCTTACAATAAAAATGTACCGAATATGGAATTCAAGTCTTCCCGATACAACAATTCATTTTTCAAAATATTTTAATTTCATTTAAGTTGGAATTCAGAAAGTAAGTGAAATCTTATAATAAAACATGTATGTGTAAACATGAAAATGGTTAAAAAAAATCTTCGGTTTTATCAAAATATTTAAGAATTTTGTATTTGTTCCGGACCTTTTATCTTTACTCACAATTTAATATGTTGTAGAAATTGATGAATTTTTTACTGAATTTATTGTATAAACAAAACACAAAGATTGAAGTGTATATCCAATTTTACTTTCCAATTTTACTTGCTACATTCTTTTAAAATCATTAAATGAATGGAATCTCTAGCAAATACATACCACTTACCGATCGATAGATATTTATCGCTTTAATACTGCGAAACTAGTTGATCGGGAAAACCTTAATATTTTCAAAATAAAATCTAATGATTCTTTAGTTGAGCATACTTCCTCATACCGTATCAACAGAATGAGTGACGTGCTGTTTTGATAAGGGATTTCCCGCTTAAAATTCTCATCGGCGCTTGTACGCTTGAATTTTACATTGTATATACATATAGTTAATTTTCTAAACGACAAAGAAAACGAAAACTGAAACCATTACAAAATAGCAGAATAAAATGTGTCGAAATGCACAAAAAGCCGTCAATGTAAATGATCAAGTGAGAAAAAAATTGTACGTATCGGTCAAAATATAAGCTGCAAGGTGTAATGCAAGTATAGTAGTGAAATGATGAATTGCTAAATATTTATATTTATGATTATATCGGGTTCAATCTCAGTCGGAAGTCTTCGGAGGTCATCTTGATGTCTTATTAGTTGACTTTTTGACTTAAATACACACACAATTCTGTTTTATATAATCGAGTTCATGCATTGTTAGTTGTTTTTGCAGACATTTTATAATTTGGATATACGTTTTGGTATGTTTAAATCAAATATTAGAATATGAGTCAAAGCAATGAACTTGACAACGAATGCCTCTTCAAGGAGGCTGAAGGGTACAAACATTTAGCAGACATATGAACATTTTAATTTTCATAATACATTTCATTTATTACACTATTAGTCATGACTTTATGATGTGATACAAAAATCAACCCCATTTTTGTATTTTATTTTTCTTTGAAGTTTAATATATATATATATATATATACGAGTCTAAATTGAAAACTACGTTCAAACCTATGACTGCGTTGGATAAAAACCGCAGTTTTTATATAAGTACGTCTGAGTCAGTGACAACTCTACAACAGATATATCCATTGGATCACCAGCAATGATGGTGATACATGGCTGTGTACATTATGTATATACAACTCGTCTAAACACCGATCCAACAATGTTATATCTGTAAATTTGCTTTCGCAAATTTTTTGTTCTTCCCTCATGAAGAAGATATTCACTGAGTTTTCAAATCAAATATGAGAAGACTAAAAAATCCCAACAATAAGAAACGTTTGCATTCTAATCTTATGTTAGAGATGCACATATACAACTGGCAAAACTTATTACAATTACTCACATTTTTGGTTATGTAACACAATTGCAACTCTAATATCCTTTGCAAACTTGCTTGTCAACTTATTCAGCACTTTATACGACTTCTGATTATTTGTGCATATATATGTTTCTTTATCGGTATCCATGTAACTCTCAAAATATTTACTTAAACGATAACGTCATTTAGATATCGAAAGAAAAAGGCAGAAATGAAATAATTTCCTTGTGACATGCGCCAAAAGATGGGTGCAAGCTTGTTTTACTTGATAAAAGTGATAACCTTTTCAGGTGTGATGTGACCTTCAGAATACATTTGATGTTCATACTTATTTGCCTTTTCTCAAAAATATCGTAGACACGGTTTCAACGTATTACGAACATGATTTTCCGTGTGTATATATGCATTAGCCGTATTTACTTCAAAAGCAAACTGCATATAAAATAAACAAAAAAAAGTTTTGGCATTCTTTTTCTACAATAAATAACGTGCAATATTATAACTGTTATTGGTACAAACACTTAACACGAGTTTTAACTTAAAAGTATATATGCATATTTAGTCATTGGCATTCGGTAAACTATGGACCAGATTTTCATCAATCCAAAATTAAATGAAGCCAAGATTTAGCTTTTTGAAAAGCTTGGGATAGCATCACTGTATCATACGCTTATGTAAGACATGGTGTATGTGTTTGTTTGAGTATGAGATATATGATTTGTATCTCCTTTAACTATTTACGCATATGTGTGATATAATAAGTCAGTTTCATATTAACATTCCTTGGTGACGGCGTTAGTGATACCGTTTGATTTCAAAAACCTAAGAATTGTCAATCTAAGGAAACAGTCCACAGTTATGGCACTTTGTCGGTCAGATTATAAAAAGGTTATGTTCTTCTTTTTATTTACATACTCTAGTTAGAGTGACGAAATTGTCTAAAACTTATACTATACTGTTGTTGGTTTTGGTTAAATTGGACTCGTTTATCGTTTTTTATTCCAGAGTTATTAATTTTCAACATTCTTTGGAGTAGTGCATTAAAGCGATATATTTGACCAAATGTGTTCCGCGGAAAAAAAACCAGCCCTGACGTGTCCTTGTGATGTTATTTTGTTTTAATAGCTATCACCTTTTCAATTCCCGTGTAAGTCATTAAGTTGAATTAAAAACAAATATTTATTTAAAATTCGAGGATAATAAAAAAGAAAACATAAAAAGACCAAGGGCACATCCAAAACTCGAAATCAGAGAGAAGTGTTCAACGCCAGGTCATCCCTTCCTTCCGCCCCCTGAAAAAGAAAAAAAGGCAAATTTTGTTCACAAAACACTTTTTGATAACTTAATAATAGTCAACATGAACCAAACCAAGTAAGGAGTTGTCTTAAGTGGTTTGGGAAGTCATGCAGGTCTTGCAATGCCAGTACAGTGACAAGTGTGATGCAATGATATCATAATGAGGAAAAAGATAACTGAATTTCAAACCAATTGAATGATTAATGTTGTCCTTATTAATATATATATATATAATCAAGTTCTGTCTATCGAAGAAGAATATAACTGTTGTTTGTTAATTCTTAGTATGTCTTCTCGATTCTTTATATTCATGATGAAATTAAAGAATTAATTTTCTCTTTTGCATCTTATCTGTTGCATTCTAACATAGTTAATTATGTAGGCAACATCACTAATTTTCAATCTCTTACCGTGAATAAATGATGCAATACAAAAAAAACACATCGTTAAAAATCAATTGAGTAATTTAACATTTCAATTTTTCTAAGTAAAGCCATATCAGTTATTAAAAATTGGAGACAAATTTTTGATACCGTTCAAATCTGTTAATCCCTTGTTAAATTTATTAACTTATTATTAAATGTTTATTGAAATTATCAATATTTTTCATGATAATATCAAAGCCTTAAACAATGAAATGTATTAAAACAACCAAGATATTTCTGGTCTGACGAGTCATGACATAAAAGTCATGTCTAATAACCAAAACAAATAGTTGGTAAAGATTATGATATTAATCTTATACTGCACGTTTCTATTGGAATTATTTTCTCTCATTTTGATAGTTAATATTTTCTCGTCTAACTCATTGGTGAATCCATTATTTTTATGAAGCTTGTGTTGTTACTACGCTCAATCAGTACTTTTGGTGTAATTAATTTGACGTGTGATACATGTACTTTTGTCATTTTGCTTTTTAATAGAGCGTAGTTTGTCCTTTTACAGCTTGCGTTTTTGTAGCAAAATACATTTATTGATTAATGATCTGGAAAATCAAAGTCGAAATATAACTTAAAAAGCTATATATTGATCACTCTTAACCAAATGAATAGGTATAAAAAGGCAATGTCATCAGTGTCTGAATTGCATCACGCACACAAGGATTAAACTTTATCGTCATCAAGTTCTTCCCGACGCACGAAAAAAGTGCGTGTAATGAAACTGATGATTACAAACATTAAATTTCTTTGTGTGCACATCATTTCAAAATGAGAAAGAAAGAGGACTTTTATATCTGCACGTCAAATAATCAGTAGTGCTTGGTCATATAGGTATTAAAAAAGTGAAACCGTTGTCTCTTCTAAATCGTCGACTGGTTATAAAACTAAGTATTAACACAGAATTGTTCACCTTAATATAAACATAACATGTGTGTAATTATCGCTTTGAGCATAAACAAATATATTGAATTTTATGTCATTGCGATCCAACTCACGTGTTTAATATCGGGCCATATATGGTAATATGATAAATAACATTGAACTACTGGTATTGAATCGGTTATGAAACTTATTTACATCTTTAATATTGAGGATATAACGCTGAATTGCTAATATTTATGTTAAAATGACCTTACTATTTTTGTACAGAGACTTTATAAATTTCTTTGTGTGCACATCATTTCAAAATGAGAAAGAAAGAGGAGTAAGATACCAAAGGAATAGAAACTAATATGTTGAAAACGATCTAGCAATTTTATGGGGAAAAAAACTACATAAAGACAATAAAAACTTTAAAACAAAACAGATAATTCAAGACTGAGCAACACAAACTACCAAAAATCACAAAAACCCGGAGATAATCACCGGTGCCACGGCAGTTTAAAGATATTCAGATCGACATGTGGCACCACACATGTTGCTAATGTAAACACATACAATAATGAATATAAATGTATTTCATAGGTCTTTGAAACTTTATGTTTTCTAAAATCAGTTCACTTTGTCTTTATTCTAACCATTCAATTGTTAAACAGATGCTAGATAGCTGTTAAACGTAAAAAAAGTTGACAGTTTGATATATATCCGTGCCTGGACAAATATTTCGAAAATCATGTCTCTGTAGTTTCGAAGGTGGCATAAAATTTTCTAGGATACGTTTCCTACATATATGTTTGTTTTTATAATGATTAATATAATACTATTTTGACTGCTGTACCCCTATTTTAAACATTTTTACATAATATGTATGTTTGTTTTGTTCGCTCATCGTTGTCAGTATAATGGAGTGTGAACATAGTTATCAAAGGTACCAGGATTATAATTTAGTACGCCAGACGCTCGTTTCGTCTACATCAGTGACGCTCATATCAAAGTATTTATTTAGCCTAACAGTTACAAATTTGGACAGCATTGAGGATCCAAAATTCCAAAACGTTGTGCCAAATACGGCTAAGGTAATCTATGCTTGAGATAAGAAAATCCTTAGTTTTACGAAAAATTCAAAGTATTGTAAACAGGAAATTTATAATGAAAAAATTACCACATTATTGATATTCATGTCAACACCGAAATGTTGACTACTGGGCTGGTGATACCCTCGGGGACGAAACGTCCACCAGCAGTGGCATCGACCCAGTGGTGTAAATATTAATCAAAGGTACAAGGATTATAATTTAGTACGCCAGACGTGCGATTCGTCTACATAAGACTCATCAGTGACTTTCATATCAAAATATTTATTAAGCCAAACAATAGCAAAGTTGAAGAGCATTGAGGATCCAAAATTTCAAAACGTTTTACATAATACGGCTTAGTTAATCTGTTTTCCAGGTTTAGCTAGCTATAAAATTACAAAAGCAAATGCATGTTATACGTAAGGATTATGACAGCTGTTATTCATTTGTTTGATGTGTCTGAGCTTTTAATTCTGTCATTTGATTTGTACATCCGTTTAAAATTTTCCTCGAAGTGCACTTGTTTTGTGATTTTACATTTTTGATAATTATATAACTTTTTCAAAGATGCGATATAAGTGGCATCTGTTCAGAAAAAGGAAAGAAGTATATTGGATTTAAAAAACAGAAGGATGCTTATCATTAGGAATCCGCATAAAAAACTCGATATCAATTTCTTATATTAACATTTCTCAAAAATGTATCTTGCAGCAATGACATGAGTTGACTGGCGAAATATCTTTTTACAGCATATCTGATTTTCCATACAATATTCCAATATTCAAAACTCAAATCCGAGAAAAAGTGGTTTTAATGTAAATCAGAAATTCAGTGAAAAAAAAACAAGTCTTACTTTTAATGTTCGCATAAGGTAAAGTTTAAAAGTAATATTTAAATATAGATAAAACGAAAACTATAACAAAATGAAAAACAAAGTCTGAACAAAATTTCACACATAAAATTTTAAAAATGTGATTAAAACATTACTTGGTATTAAAAAAATGTGTTTATAAGAACTTGATTTAGAAATCGCAATAATCAGATTGCGCCAATTTAAACCAGCAGATCACATACAATGAGACGACTGGGCTACAAACTAACAGCGTTAGACATGAAAATACATGTAAGGCGGTAAAAGAAAGATTGAAGTGGATCAAGCCAAACACTTTCATTATATCCATCAACAAGACAAAGAAATCTAAAGAGACCAGAGATTTAAACACATTATTGGAAAGAACTGTCAAAATAATGTTTTGACCTGACAATGTCCTCTGATCTGCTGTTTTTTGTTATCTATAATCCGCATCCCCTTTTATTCATACTGGTATGCTAATACCGGTAATAAGTCATTATGACAAGCTTAAGCATGCCATAGCATATCTTGTCATCTTCGTTCATACAATACATTGGATATATCTAATCTTCTGAACGAATATTTGTATTTTATATTTCGACCCTGATAACGTACAAATTTAAATAAACATGTGCATTTGTAGTAAATTTGCATTTGTCCATTAGATTTAAACGTCTGTATATCATAACCAGAGGGGGTAAATCCCCATGTGATAATTTAATATTTTGTCATGCTGTTAATGTTGGAAGAAGATTTATTATTTGACACTTGGTCTGATAAATGTGTTTATTTGTGTATTAAGATCTAAAACAATTCAAATCGGTTTTATGATAATATTTGTTTATTTCAGAGGGTTACCGGAGATTCAGGCCTTGCTAACAAATATGCAAGCTTTATTTGAGTTATTTTACAACCTATTTCATCGGTAAACTATAAAATAACCAAAAGATATGAGAAAATTTAGATTTACGATGGAAATAAAATTAATTAAAAAGATTTCTGACATTGATATTCACCAATGCCCTGTTAAAAACCTCCCTAAAAGATAGTATAATGAATTTCATCTTTATTCATCATGATATAAGTGACAACTTGCACTAAGACTTCAATTGTTTACTACCATTTAAAAAACAAATGTTTATCCTTAAAAAGGAAAAGATAAGCTGCATCATACCATACTAATAGATAAATCCGATTAAATTAACTTTGGTTGTAGAGTTTTGTTTAGTTACAGGCGCGTTCTTATGACAACTTACAATATATCTTTAACAATCAAGATAGTTAATTCAACTTTTGTTTAACAAAAAGAGTTCGGTCTGCATCACATCGTGGCTTGAATTTAGTAACAGTCATTGCATTGAACAAATATTCATTTGATTATATAAATTTTAAGACATTAAGTACAAGCTGCTCATTATGAGGCTTTTTGAAAATGTGTTATTCGTTCATACATGTTTAATATAACAATAACGCTATAAATATGTCTGCACCAGATGCGCGTCACGAAAATAAAGTCTCTTCGTTTATTCTCAAGGCAAATAAAATTGAAAATCTTGAAGATTGCTAAAATTGTACACATCTCCAAATATGTTAGAAACAAGATTTATTTAATTTGTAAAGTTGCAGTTAATCATAAATTGGGTTAATTTATATATTGATCGATAATTGATGTGAACAAGCTGCTTTATGTGTAGTTCAACTATAAAATTTGTTAAATGTAAAAAAAAATAGTTCTTGATTTTTATCTATGACCTGTCCGTTCTTGATTTATGACATTTTCGCATTAAGTTTTTGTTATTTTTTTTGTTATTATGGTATATTTCAGGTATACCATAACTGCCTTTGTATTATTCAATAATTGTTTTAATTATTCCATAATATAATAGTCATTGAAAGCCTAGTTATTTGCCGGTTACGTCTGGTCATGTGTGTATTTAACAGAAATTCTCTTATTTGATTTATGCAATTCCTCGAGGTCTTTTTAATGTGTTACCTAAATCTGATACTTTATTATAATATATCGGTAAACTACTGTTGATTTAATCCTTGTTAAAAAGAAGATCAAAAGATTTCAGAAGACTATTAAAACTTATAATTCGATAACTAAACGCACGACGACATGGCTTGAATGAAGAAAAAAAAAGGCAAACATTAGTACAAATATTTCAAAAAAACTTGGTATTATCAATATAACGGTTTCCACTATTAAATAATTATCTAATTTAGTGTCAATTCATATTCAGAAATATTAAGAACAAAAATGAAGACGGAATTGACACGAAAGTATCTATTTATCAAATTATTGCCATCTTTCTTCTAGATTCATATAAACTTATCATAGATACCAGGACTAAATTTTGTATATACGCCAGACGCACGTTTCGTCTACAAAAGACTCATCAGTGACGCTCGAATCCAAAAAAATTTAAAAAGCCAAATTACGAAGTTGAAGAGCATTGAGGACCAAAATTCCTAAACGTTTTGCCAAATCCAGCTAACAATAGGGCAATTCTGACTAAAATTTATTGGAAAAATTTCATAAAAAAATCCTTTTATCATAATGATATGTAACTGGAGATACACAAAAGGGAAATAGCATTTTATTCAGTCATTACACCTGTCTTTTTAATCTGATATAAAAGCCAAAACATCGGTCAATTCATAAATTATTAAACATGAGATAACAAACTGAAATATATATACAGACTTTTATATCTGCACGTCAAATAATCAGTAGTGCTTGGTCATATAGGTATTGAGAAAGTGAAACCATTATCTCTTCTAAATCGTCGACTGATTATAAAACTCAGTATTAAAACAGAATTGTTCACCTTAATATAAACATAACATGTGTGTAATTATCGCTTTGAGCATAAACAAATATATTGAATTTTATGTCATTGCGATCCAACTCACGTGTTTAATATCGGGCCATATATGGTAATATGATAAATAACATTGAACTACTGGTATTGAACTTGTTATGAAACTTATTTACATCTTTAATATTGAAGACATAACGCTGAATTGCAAAAATTTATGTTAAAATGACCTTACTATTTTTGTACAGAGACTTTATAAAGTTTCTACCTGAGTTCATGCTTGTTCTATTTTTATGATATAATATAAATAAAGGCAACAGTAGTATACCGCTGTTCAAAACTCATAAATCTATGGACAAAAAACAAAATCGGGGTAACAAACTAAAACCGAGGGAAACCAGAAGATGTGGTATGATTGCCAATGAAACAACTCTCCACAAGAGACAAAATGACACAGATTTAACAACTATAGATCACCGTAGGGCTTTCAACAAACACGTTTTTAAATTTATTAAAAATTATGAAATGCCGAGATTCATCGAACATCATATTAATTAACACAATTTGAACGTTGGTCTATTTTATAACATATATCAAGGCAAAAGTAGTGTACACGTTTATATATATCGTAAAAAAGAAGGGTATCAAACAGTAATGGCTGGAATTGCATGAACACCGAAGTGAGTGACATAGGGCCATTGACAGCGTAACCATTGTTTAACATGTTTTCTTTCTACATCGTTTGATTTCACAAGGAGTAAAACATGCAATAAACGAGAATAAGACACAATCGGGCAGCTGACATATGCAACGACTAAACTGGTTTCTTAGTATATAAAACCGCGAAAGCAATTCACTTAATGAAAAACACAGACAAATCTCACTGGTCGACCAATATTGTTAGTGTCGTTAAACTTATGTAGGCTCTATATTAGTCGTTTATTCTTACAACTTTGTTGAACAAATGTATGTGTACAACATATAAATGATTTAGAATTAATTATTATTCTATTCTACACGAACATATTTAGCATTACATGTGCTACTTTAATCTTTGTCTGGCATATTTTTATAACTGAAAAAAAAAATGCATCTTTTCAAAATTGCAAATCTAATTTAAAGGACATTTTTATTGAATTTAATGCTGATAAAAGGTCGTCTTTAAAATGTGTTGAATGAATTCTCTGTATCTTTCTTATCTTTGATAATTTTAATCTCTAGAATGTTATTTTATATGTTTAGCCCTTCCAGACTTCCTGTACAGTGCGATTTTTTTCAAAATGTATCTGGTTACTGTATTTGTTTTATTTTTCCTGTTAACGAAGAAGAATTTGTCAGTAAATAGTTTCCCATTTGATTCATTTGATCTATTTAAAGGAGATAGATTTGTATTAATTTAGTGTTAAATCATATTTTGATGTTAGCCAAGACTCCGTGTTGACAGCCGTACTTTGACCTATACTGATTTTCTTTTACAAAAGGTGACCTGCACGAAGAGTTGTATTTGGCACTCATATCGCACATCGTCTCATATATTTTTAGACTTTATTGTATGAGTTGTGTAGTTAGTAATTTTTGTTATTGCCAAGATAGAATTGATGTAAAGATTTTGTTCCTAGGAATTTTGAAAACAGATTATTTAAATCTGCATACATTTTTGTTACGTGCACGTTTCGAGGAATAAAATGTAAGATATGTCAAGAGGTGTTTTCTTACTGTATTCGATAAGTATTTTGTTTTTAAAGATGTCCATATGGAATAAAATGTAAGATATTTCAAGTGGTGTTTTCTCACTGTATTCGATAAGTATTTTGTTTTTGAAGATGCCCATATGTAAGTTAACAACTGCACAGAAATGGTACAGTACTTGCAACCTTAGGCGTTACTATTTCAGCGATCAGTCAGCGGTCATCGATCAGTCACCGATCAGTCAAGTTCGCGTCAAACTCACGTCAGCAATCCGTCAGACTTATAGTAAAAGTAATTGACTGATCGGACTGATCGGACGGATAGAACCGATCGACCTTGATGACGGATTGACCTGTAATACGTCACATGATAAACTAATACAAATTACGGAATCTTAGTTTCGTTTAGTTAAATTAAAATGGCGACTAGTGAAAATCGAACGTTCAATGATCATGATGATACATTTTGCTTTATTAATAATAATTTAGCAAAGTTTTATTGAAAAGAAATGTACAGATAAAACCTTACATAAATATTATTATTATTAAAGAATAGTCTTTTTGTTTTATTTAGGTTATATATTTTCAAACCCGGCGGGTTCTAAAACGGTGTCTACATCGGGGTACCACGATTTCCCGAGAACTACGAGAACAACATAATATCCCGAAAACAAGATTATATATCCCGAGAACAAAATTTTTAATTGTGTTATAGGTGTTTTTATTGTGTTTTTACTACTTTTTACAATAATAAAGAATACTAATAAGAGATAATACTCGTTTTTATTCAATAAAAATGCAATTTCAGGTCAAAAATTCGATTTCTATGTCTTGTATACAAAATCCTTGTTGAACACAATATGGCGGACATTCGGTAGACAACTTAAGAAAATCAAAGTATTAGAAGATCTTAGAAGAACTGACAGAAAAGAAAAGTATCAAATGTACTGAAAGAATATATTTTATTAAAAAAAAAATGTTAAACATTCATATAAAAACTGATTGTTGTTAATTAATTATATGTCTCGATTGTTAATAAATTTTATTTATATCGTTATTGTTATTGTTAATAAAATCAAGGAATTGTATATTTAAATATACAATTCCTTGATAAAATGAAATAAATTATGATTCGTCAAAGTTTTTACTAAAATAACATGTTTTCAAAATCTTAGTAATTATATCGTTTTCTTATGATATAATTATGATATAATTAAATGCTGTAATTACTGTACAATTTTCTCCAAATATCTCCTTTTAAGCTAAAGCTTGGTGTTGTTTCTTTTTCTGAAGATTGCGTGTACTTTTATTAATTATGAACGCCATAAACCTTAATCATTGTATGCTGTTACACTTATTTAAGCAAAAAAACACATATAACACCATACAAAATCTTGTTCTCGGGATATATAATCTTGTTTTTGATTTTGATTTTATTATTTTCCAAACATACTCGGTAAAAGCAAAATGAAAGGATCAGTCAATGAAAGATGTAGTCTATATTTATTTTTTTTGTATCCTTATCATGATAAAATTCTTTTAAAAGCAATTTTCATAATCAAGGACTTTTTGTATTCCTGTCACAATGGAAGCAGTATAAAATTTTAATAAAAAGAAGACTAATTTTGGATATTTTAAACAACGCGAATAAGATTTAAGTAAGATTTATCTGACACTCTTAATGTCATGAAAAAACCCTATTCTAATCTATATAAAGTACAAAAATCCAATGGCGGTCAATAATTTTTAGTAAAATGAAGAAATATTTGCATTTTAGGCAACGAATAAAAAATTTAATATTTTTTTTCCTTAAAGTTGACATATTTTATAAAGAAAAGCCAATCCTGATGTACAAAAAGAACTGAAATGATATGACAGTTAATAATGTGTATCAAAATAAATCAATAACTGCATTCTTATTCCACCAAAATTAAAGTGTAAGCATTTTAATTCTCATTATATTTCAATTTTGATTAAAAGACTTGTCTCAAGATGGTACAAATAATTGATTTCAAATAAAATAGCATTATTTTTAATAAAAAGAAGACTAATTTTGGTCATTATAAACAACACGATTAAAATTTTAGTATGATTTTTCTGACACTCTTTTAATTTCATGAAAACAACTATTCTAAACTATAAAAAGTACAAAAAATGCAATGGCGGTCAATAATTTTTAGTAAAACCATGAAATATTTGCATTTTAGGCAACGCATACAAAAATTTAATATCTTTTTCCTTAAAGTAAGCATTTTTTATGAAGAACAGCCAATCTTCATGTACAAAAAGTACTGAAATCATATGACTGTTAATAAATTGTATCAAAATTAATCAACAACTGCATTCTTATTCAACAAAAATAAAAGTTTAAGTATTTTAATTCTCAGTATATCTCAATTCTGATCAGAAGATTTGTCTCAATATGGTAAAATACCTGATTTTAAATAAAATAGCTTCATTTTTAATAAAAAGAAGACTTATTTTGGTTATTTTAAACAACGGGAATAGAATTTTAGTATGATTTCACTGACACTCTTTTAATTTCATAAAAAGAAACCTATTCTAATCTATAAAAAGTACAAAAATCCAATGGCGGTCAATAATGTTTAATAAAATGAAGAAATATTTGCATTTTAGGCAATGCGTACAAAAATTTATTATCTTTTTCCTTAAAGTAGGTATAATTTATGAAGAACAGCCAATCCTGATGTACAAAAAGTACTGAAATGATATTGAAGGTTAATAATGTGTATCAAAATAAATCAACAACTGCATTCTGATTCCACAAAAATAAAAGTTTAAGTATTTTAATTCTCATTATATCTCAATTCTGATTAGATGACTTGACCCAAGATGGTAAAAATAACTGATTTCAAATAAAATAGCATCATTTCTAATAAAAAGAAGACTAATTTAGTTTATTTTAAACAATGCCAATTTAATTTTAGTATGATTTCTCTGACACTCTTTTAATTTCATGAAAAAAACTATTCTAAACTATAAAAAGTACAAAACATCCAATGGCGGTCAATAATTTTTAGTAAAATGAAGAAATATTTGCATTTTAGGCAACGCGTACAAAAATTTAATATCTTTTTCCTTAAAGTAGGCATATTTTATGAAGAACTGCCAATCCTGATGTACAAAAAGTACTGAAATGATATGACGGTTAATAATGTGTATCAAAATAAATCAACAACTGCATTTTTATTCTACAAAAATAAAAGTTTAAGTATTTAAACATGTTAAATGCTCAGTATATCTCAATTCTGATTAGATGACTTGTCTGGAGATGGTAAACATGACTGATTTCAAATAAAATAGCATCATTTTTAATAAAAAGAAGACTAATTTTGGTTATTTTAAACAATGCGAATACAATTTTAGTATGATTTCTCTGAAACTATTTTAATATCATGAAAAAAAAAACTATTATTAACTCTAAAAAGTACAAAAATCCAATGGTGGTCAATAATTTTTAGTAAAATGAAGATGTATTTGCATTTCAGGTTAAGCATACAAGAATTTGATATCTTTTTCCTTAAAGTAAGCATATTTTTTAAAGAACAGCCAATCTTGATATACAAAAAGTACTGAAAAGATATGGCGATTAATAATTTGTATCAAAATAAAGTAATATCTGCATTCCTATTCAAAAAATAAAAGTTAAAGATTCTAAATCTTATTGTATCTAAATTCTTATTAAAAGATTTTGGATATTTTAAGTAATGCAAATAATTTTTGTATGATTTCTCTGACATTCTTTCAATTTTTTTAAAAAACCATTAATTTTAACCTATATACAGTTAAAAAATCAAATTTTGGTCAATAATTTCCATTCAAATAAAGAAATGATTGCATTCTGGTTCAACATAATTAAAAGTAAATACTTATTCTTCAAATATTCAAATTTTATACAAAATTTGTAAATAAAAGGAATTCATAGCAACTGATTGCAATTGAACATGTTGAAGTTACAATATTTTCAAATATGAGAAGAAAAATTTGTATTTTACGCAACACGTACAAAAATTTAATATCTTTTTCCCTAAAGTGAACATAATTTATGAAGAACAACCAATCCTAAAGAAACAAAAAGTACTGAAATCATATGGCGGTTGATAATATTTATCAAAATATTCAATAACTGCATTCTTTTCCACAAAATAAAAGTTTAAGTATTTTAATTTTTATCATATCTCAATTCTAATGAAAATATTTATCTCGAGTTGTTGGAAATAACTGATTTCAAATAAAACAGTGTCATTTTTTAAAGAAAAAAGAGTTTTTTTGGTAGTTTTGAAATATACGAATAAAATTTAAATATGATTTATCTGACGTGCTTTTAATTTTATGAAAAACGACCTTTTCTAAACTATAAAAAGTTCAAAACTCCAATGGCGGATTATCGGCATTTTCGTAAGTAGAAGTTCATGTTAACTGAGACATATAATACTATTAATTATGTATTATATATGTTTCTAATGTTTACAATTTTTAATACAAAACTATTAATTAACACAAACAATTTAACGCTTTAATTAAGAATCTAATATAACTGTTGCCCTTTTTTTCCTTTTATATTGCAACCAAATTAACGTGTAAATTATGGTGTCTTCGTCGAGGTCCGCGTTCATGGATCGTAAACACTGTTGAGTTCGGTTTACATAAGAATTTGAAATACATGTATATACGTATCCGTCCGATCCGTGCATAAATTTGATTTACTGATCGATCGATGACCGTTGTCGCAGTAACTCTCACATAGGTTATTTGACTTATCTGACGGATCCTATGGGTCACCGATCACCAATCAGTCATCGATCAGTCAAACATCCGTCACCGATCATTCACCGATCAGTTAAGTTCACGTCAAACAGTAACGCCTAAGGTTGCAAGTACTGTATGCACACTGCGAGCTATTAAAGCGCCATAGATAATGTGGGACCGATGATTAGCACGCACGTTCTAGTAGGACACGTAAAACATCTGCTAGAGACACAACTGATTTATTTGCGGGATATCTAAGAACACAGCACTGCTTTATATCGTATTGGTTAATAAGGAAAATGAAGCAGTGTGTCTGTACGGTGTGAAGTAGTAACCTTGACTTAATTATCACCAAATGGTTGCTGTAAATTAACACAAAGTCATTTGACCTTTGTGAATACAAACACGTTTGTGGAAAGGACATTCCCATATAAGAAGATGTTCAGGTTTACGTCAATGAAATGTAGCTATCAGACCATATATGGTAGTACTATATATACTGTTGGACTATTTAAACTGAATCAGTTATGAAACTTGTTTACATCTTAAATATCAAGGAGATTGTTGAACACCGGATATATTAACGGGGATATTTTTACGAGTTGCTTAATCCTGGTACCTTTGATAACTATTGACTGTTATGGAATAACCTTTTCACAAATGATATCGGATATGTTCCTTACGTCGTAACGACACTCCCCTTCCCTTTCATGAATGTGATCTACCGAATTAGACTATTTACCGGATTAGTAATCACATAAGCAACCCGACGGGCGCCACATGTGGAGCAGAATCTACTTACCCTTCCGGAACATCTGAGATAACCCCTAGTTTTTGGTTGGGTTCGTGTTGTTTATTCTTTAGTTTTCTATGTTACGTCAGGTGTACTATTGTTTGTCTGTTTGTCCTTTTTATTTTTAGCCATGGCGAGGTCAATTTTTTTTCGATTTAAGAGTTTGACTGTCCCTCTTGTATCTTTGGTCCCTCTTTTATGTAGGTATTATATTTTTAAAAACCTTGCAAAACTATTTGATAATTTAAAACGCGATTCAATAGAATAATAAATTTTTTTTTCACATAAACTATATTTAACCAACACCCTAAGATTTATCAAAAGATACATATACTCTGAGTAATGATTAAACATAATGTGCACAACTCAGTATAACAGTAAGAAAAAGGCTTTGATTGCCAATGATGAAATATTTATCAAATATCAATTTCAGATTATTTAATCAACTATCGATTTCAGATTATTTAATCAACTATCGATAACAGTCTAGTCTTTAACTATAGCCAAAAATCAAATCCAAATTATTGTTTATATAAGTACAACGACATGAAAATATTTGAAATATTTCAAAATAGAAAACCACCAGCCAGATGTTTATACAAAACCACGAATGACGTATATGACAATCAGCATCTTACGACAACTATTTCATAACAGGCTCCTGCTTTGGACAGTATATAACTAGACATTGCTATGTTAACTATGTTTGCGAGTATTGATGTTTCCCTTCACATTTCCGGGCATTTTAAATCTTTGTATGCGGTATAAGTTTTGCTAATCGTTTAACGCAGTATGGTAATCTATAGTTACTATGCGTATTGGTGTGTATACAAATGAAGATGTGGTATGATTGCCAATGAGACAACTGTCCACAAGAGACCAAAATGACACAGACCTCAACAGCTATAGGTCACCGTACGGCCTTCAACACAGATCAAAGCCCATACCGCATGCGTATTAGTGTGTGTTGGTTGGTTCTTAATTGCATGGACTAGAAATATTAGGGGTGAATATCTCACGAAACATTTTCAACAATACTGTGATTTTCGCCTTTCTCAAATCTGGAATATCTGGCTTTTGTTAGTTTTTAATGATTTTTTTCTAATATGAATCACACATACATGTTATATATTTCGTAGCGTAGTGTGACGTAATGTTTTCGCTGAACTAGTATACATTTATGTTAAGGATCTTGTTAAAGGAATACATTTCAGTAATCATTTATAGTTACTAAACATTTTCTGCACATATTTCCATTATTAAAAAAAAAACATCTGCTAAAAAAGAGTTAGTTATTTTCATAATAACATGAGTTTCTTTCGTAGTAAAACGATGTTATATTTTGTATTTCATTTAAAACCATCTATCTTTTTATATGGATAATTATACACTTTTCGTGATTTATCCATTTTGTAATGTGAGCTGAAGGAAAACAAAACACACTCTATTTCAACCTTAAGAATATTTGTTCTGCTATTTTGATATATTGACAAACGAGCAACCACGGGGATGGATATAAGGTGACCTGAATATATCATTTTCTCCTGACTGGCTAAATGTATCCCATTGGACGTCTAGTGACGCAGTTGCCGTTTCTAGCCACATCCGCCGATTGTTTTTCAATGTTTTCATTTTGGACATTGATGAGGTATTACGAATGTGTTAACTGATCGATTATATGTCTTCTTTCTAAGTGAAAATTGCCAAACTTCAAGCGTACTTTTTTTTGGTTGATTTTTAAATAACGATTACTTAGTATTCAATAATTTGTCTTACAATACGTCCGTGATAAAGGTTATTCAGAATAGTTGAAATGATAATGAAGAATTTCAAATACTATTGATTTATGTTATTATAAATATATATAGTTGATTATAATTTAGTTCGCCAGACGCGCGTTTAGTCTACATAAGACTCATCAGTGACGCTCATATCAAAATATATATCAGTCTGTGGTTCTTTGGAATTTGATTAAGTCATAACTAACAAAATCACATATTTTAAATTAATATTGGTTCTAACAAACTAATATTATTGTGTGACGTCATAATTACCGATAAAAAGAATAATAGGTAGTTTCGTTTTTGATACTGACTATATCATGTGGCATATCTAGACGAGCCCGTTAATTTTGAATTTTAAATTTGTTGGAAAAGAAGAATGCTTAAAAATCAATTTGATCAATGCTATGGACTTTCATTCATTTCCTAGCTATACACCTGGCATGAAACGCCATGTAATCAAATTGAATCGTAGGCACAGATTTGCCGTTTTTAAATGTTCACATTTTTATCTTTGTTCTCTGAAATCAAATGTCATAAATATAGTTGACGGAAAAGCCTAATACCGATTGTTACCATTGGTTACTATTGATTTGAATGTTTTAAACTAAAAGTTTTTAAAAGATGTATTCACATTTTTGTGTAAATTTTCTGTGGACAAAAACTAAGATTCGAAACATTTATGATACAACCACGTTGAATTTGCCTTTTTCTGTCTATTTTAAGGTTAAGTATCTGTTTGCTTTGTCACAGAATTCACAGTCAGCTATTCACGTTCATGTATTGACAATTATAAAAATGCATTTAAAACGATGCAATTTAACGAGAATATTTGCTTTGGTTGGAAATTGTGAGTCAGCTATTCACGTACATGTATTGACAATAAATTTTACAAACCTAGGACGTGAACATATTTTCAGAAATGATTTTAAAAAAATAGAAGTAACGAATTAAAAAACGTTATTGAGGGAAACTTTTCCTGTAGAATACCAATTACAAATTTCGTTTAATAATATTTAATTATCTACAGATCTTGTGTTTGGCTAGTTGTCAATTTTTTATTTAGATGTCAGTCTAATTAATAAGTAGCTCACAGGTAAGAACGCCGTAACTGGTTAACAACTTATCATTTAAAACAGTGACGCCATGATAAGTCAACTCACAACCTCTTTTATTAATTTGTAGATCTTGTTTTATTTACTATTATTATATTAACAGGTGTTTTCTTACTTTCTGGTGTAGTTTATAACAAGAGAAAACGTATTTGAAATATCGCCAATTAAAGAGCAGTAACCCCTATTATCATGACTATATTGACTTGTTTGTAGAATTTGTCTTGGTGATAGTTGTTGCTGATCAAAGTATAATAATTTATATTATAGTAAAATAGATTATAGTAAAAAAAAAGCAAAACGCGAAAATTTCAAGTACGTAAAATTAAATGTATTTGTCTTTCGATCCGACTTTACTAAATAAGTCTCATTCAGTACTTGATAATCTTGGTTAGTCTGAATTGGTCTCGACAAATGTTCGACCGGTCTCGACTCAGTCTCGACCTGTCTAGGCTCAGTATTTGCCTTCAAAAACAACATTGACTGTTCTGAATCAGGTCATCTTACTTAACTATATATTGATCTAACAAATATCCAGGTAATTTGGTATTATATTCGGTTTAGTGCTGTAAAATTAAAGTATTTAATTAATAGGTAATAAAGCAAGATTTTCAGTTTTGATTAAATCAGAAAGTGATATTTAACTTTTTCTATACCTTTTTTAAAATCAACTTGGCTTTTCATAAAACTTCACATCTATCTCATTTATAAATTGATCTCAAAGAATACCTTGATATTTGGGAGTTTAGATGTATTGCTGTCAAATTTAAGGATTTAATTGAAAGGTAAAAAAACTCGAATTTTCATAAAAAGACTCAATTTCAGATAGACAACGTTAAATTTGTTTAAATTCTTTTTTCAAATTAACTTTGAATCTCATAAAACTCAGCTATCTCAGTTAAATATTGAGCCAAATGAAACCCTTGTTGTTATATTATTTAACGTATTGCTGTCAAATTTAACTAAGATAACCCCAAGATTTTGTTGGGTTCGATTTGCTCAGTCTTTAGTTTTCTCTGTTGTTACTTTTGTACTTTAATTAGTCGGTTTTACTTTGTCATTTTTAGCCATGGCGTTGTCAGTTTATTTTTCGAATAATGATTTTTACTTTTTCTCTGGTATCTGTCGATCCTCTTTTAATTATTTCACTTATCAGTTAGTGCAGTAAAACAAAGTCTAATATATTGCAGTTGAACAAAAACAGTTTTGTTACATTTGATCCAATAAGTTCAGAAACATTTTCATGTTGATTTATATCAAATACAGTAAGTCAGTGACAGCAATAGATCGCTAAAAAGCAATTTTCTCTTTCTATTAAACACTATAGTAGTGCAAAAAAAATGTTTTACACGAAAATATCAGTGAAAAAATATTTATTATTCTAAGCTGCGTTAATTTTTTGGCCTATACAAATTTGTATTGTATGTGTATCTGCAAATGCATATTATGTATAGGGTTATATTTCTTTATATGTACTCTCTCTCTCAATTAAACTTCATCTTCCAATGGTCATTAATATCATTTGTGAGCTTATCATTGTTATGCAAAACCTTTTCCAATTTAAATATTCGAGCTATGTTTAGCAAAATATTGGTTGCTTTATTGCTGTTCTTATTAAATCAAGAATGGGTTGTCTCTTGGTTGAAAGGAAGGAAGTCAAAAACATTTTAAAGGAAGTGCTGTATATCAATATTATTGTGATGACGAATATCAATTAGTACCTCATGTAAAAAAAAATCGAAACATATGTTTTTCTTAATCGCATATAACAGTATTTATCACACATTTTGTATGTCAGTAAATTCAATATATATTCAAAGAGAAAAAAAAAGTTTATCACAAAATTTTAACATTTTTTGCTTAATATGAGTCTTTCGGAATTCTCACATCAAGGGACCCACACAGATCTAGAGTATCATGCCAACACCTTTCGTACAGTGCTATATTATAGATGTTTTGATGCAAAGGATCATGTTTTGATAACAAAATTAAAAGAGTTGGGATATCGACCCCACACGTCTACTTCATTCATGTGCCGTCCACATCTAATTGTAATTCTTATGTATAGATTTGGTGTTACTTTCGTATATCTCATTATTTCTGTTTAATTCATTCACATATTTATTTCTGAAAAAAGTAAGTAGTTATCAAATGTACCAGGATTATAATTTAGTACGCCAAATACGGCTAAAGTAATCTATGCCTGGGATAAGAAATATCTTAGTTTTTCGAAAAATTCAAAATTTGGTTAACAGGACATTTATAAAAATGACCTCATTATTGATATTCATGTCAACACTGGAGTGCTGACTACTAGGCTGGTGATACCCTCGGGGACGAAACGTCCACCAGCAGTGGCATCGACTCAGTGGTGTAAATAGTTATCAAAGGTACCAGGATTATAATTTAGTACGCCAGACGCGCGTTTCGTCTACATAAGACTCATCAGTGACGCTCATTTCAAAATATTTATAAAGCCAACCAAGTAAAAAGTTGAAGAGCATTGAGGACTCAAAATTCCAAAAAGTTGTGCCAAATACGGCGAAGGTATTCTATGCCTGGGATAAGAAAATCTTAGTTAGAGCTTGAAGCAATTTAAAAACACTTGTTTTGATTTAGCATATTGTGTGTTGTCTTTTATGTAATGTGTGTATTTGGTATATTTTTCGTTCATTGCTACGGCATTGACGTTTACCCGACATCAACTAGGATTGTTTTTCGGTGGAATTCCAGATCAATAAGATCTTCTTGTGGCAACCCTAATATTGCTAGTTACATGTTAAAATACGATTGGTAGTAACATTAGATTACGTACCAAGCCATGACTATGACAACTGTTTTCCATTCGTTTTAGGTGTTTGGGCTTTTGATCTGCAATTTGCTTAAAAACTTTCTGTTTAAAAGTTTCCACGGAGTTCGGAATATTTGTTGTGCTACTTTTTACTGCGACAACATGGAAGAGAGTACAATGTTGTAACTGTATTATATAAAACTCATGTTGAAGGTTTGGGATGGTGGCTTATTAACTTAAAACCGTAGAACGGATGACTACATCCTTCATTCTTTAAGTGTGATTTTTGTTTGCTGGAAATGAGGCGATACATCTTGGCGAACTGTTAATTCTCGATTATATAGCAAGTATAGTAGTTTTCTAGAGCTCTGAAATTGACACGATTTATTACTTCATTTTTAAAAATTCTCTGTTGAATTTAAAGAGAAACTATGGTTTAATTTCGGGGAAACAAAACTGATTATTGACGAGGTTTTACTATGTTGTTTAGATCTTTCGAATTTATATAGCCTTTGATATTCGTTATTATGGTAACCTGGTTCTCAAATATTTGTGTTAAAGCATTCTTAATGAAAGTGAATCCAGAAGTACATTTTGTTTGCCTTCAATTATATTCTTATTGACCGGAAGGTCCTTGAACATTATCATATGCTGCTTGTTCGGTAGGAACGCAGCATATGTAAATAAGAACATAGAATGGTCCACTCTGATAGTATCTGTGTAGGATAACATGTCTTCCCATAGACTATTACCTAATGAACTATTACGTCACACTTGGCTTTTCGTGTTATTGTATAGTGGCTTACTACTGTTGCCTGTATGTAGAGCAAGATTATACTATGGAATGACTGTGATTTTTTTTCTGTCTATGAAGAAATAACATAAACAATTTGGTGCACACTGAAAAACGCGCGTAGTATTTTCGTACTGTTTCCAATGTACTGTAAATGCAAGTCCGTCAATGTTTTGCGATAAAATGTATATAAAAAATTTACTGTGGTTTCGTCAACAGACTTACATCTAGTTTTAGAAATTTTCTTTTGTTACCTTTTAGGGATAACCTGTTTATTTTCAACTAAGACTAAATAATATAAAATTAGCACGTTCTCTTCGTTATAACAAGACTGTTTCTTTAAATGCGAATACATCAATGTGTGGCGGTAAAGTCTGCATCAAATCGGCACTGTAGTTTTGTCAGCGGATGAACGATAACTTTTAGTAATTACAAATTTTGTTTTGCTTTGCAGGGATAGTCCGTTAATTTTCAACTGTTTTATATGAACAAATTCTGGTCAACTCTGATGCTCTCTGTTGAGGGTAATATGGCTTTCTATGGACTATCCCATTATGCTTTTTTTTACGTTAAACCTTCCTCACCGCGTTCGCCTGATATAGAGCAAGGTGATATTTAAATAAAATTAACACGTTCTGGTACTAATATCATGAAATGTTTCAATTGAACTTCAAATGTTAATCAATAAATGTATTGCGGTAAATTCTGCACCAAAACCGCACTGTAGTTTCAAGTTTTAGCCTTTTTGACTTGGAGGGATACATGTGTATTTTAAGAATGTTATATGCACAAAGACTTGTCGACCCTGATTCTCTCTGTATAGGATAACATGTCTTCCTATGAACTATACCATTGTGTTTTTTCACGTTATATCTGATTCACCGTGTGCGTATGATATAGAGCAAGGTTATATTCAAATAAGATTAAACACGTTCTGATGTTCAGATGTCAATCAATCAATGAATTGCGGTAAATTCTGCACCAAATAGACACTGTAGTTTTCCAGCGGACAAATACAAGTTCTGGTAATTGCCCTTTTGCCTTTTAGGGATAACCTGTGCATTATCAAGAGTGTTATATGAACAAAGACTTGTCGACGTTGGTTCTGTCTGTGTAGGCTAAAATGTCTTCCTATGGACTATTTCCTGATGAACTTTTATGCTACACATGTCTCACCATGATCGTCTAGAGAAGAGCAAAGTTATATTGATATGAAATTAGCACGTTCCAGTTCTAATGACATGAAATGTTTCCACTGGACTTTAAAATGCCGAACCATAGATGTATTGCAGTAAAGTTTTCACCAAATCGGCACTGTACTTTTTATGAGCGGATAATGTTCTAAATTTTGTATTCGCCGTTCTCGCGTTTTAGGGATAATGCGTTTATTTTCAAGAAAAATATGAAGAGATACGGTTTGGTACATATCAACAGATAATTGCTACATGACATTATTAACACCGGGAGTATTCTTACAAAAGTTCAAAGTTTCCATCATAACCTACCATTTATAATATATTAAATAACAAAAACCTTCTAATGAATTATAAGGCAGTAGGTTTCCAGACATGAAATGGTATATTTCATCGACTTTCGTTCCATGAAGATGTACATAAACAAAAGGTAATATACTCTTTTAGACTATTTAATCATTCAAAAATGCCTGTACCAAGTCAGTTATATGATAGTGGTTTTTTTCTATTCGTTTGATGTGCTTGGGCGTTTGGTTTTGCATTTGATTAGGGACTGTCCGTGTTGGGTTTTTTTTCTGCTGAGTTCAGTAATTTTGTGATTTCAAGTTTTGTTAATACAATTTTTCTAAAACAAACAACCCTTCTTCTTTAGGTAAAGTTTTTATTATGCGTGTTTTTGTTGTGTTGTACTAAGCTTACAAACGCCATATTTATTATTTGTATTGTCAAATGTTATTATTTTTATTTTCAAATGTTATGTCAAACTGCCGTAATGTTAATGATTTAGTGTTGTGCTGACGAAAAGTGGTTCAACCGATTGCACTTAGTAATTGACAATGAGAGTTTGGTACAATTCAACAAATAATTACCACATGACATTATTAACACCGGTAGTTTTCTTACAAAGTTCAAAGATCGTAACCTGCCATTAACGATATATTGAGTGCCAGTCTATGTAAGAATCAAGCAATTTTGAAAATAATCAAAACATGGCTGAAAAAACACCTACCTCGCCATCCTATTTTGAATTAACACTCATCCTGCGTTAGAAATTGTAGGTCTTTAGTGTCTGCGTGTCAGGTAACTTGAGAAATCGTTAGATAAACTTTGGTTAGAATGATAGCAAATTACAGAGTTAGCTCCCCTTAATTGTCAATTTCTAGTGCATTGTAACCAAATTTTATCTCCAATTACCAGAAAAGGAGAAAAAAACGAGTGGTATATTTTTGCATCATAATACATTTTGAACATAAATTAATGTCAACTTGAGTGGGTTTTTGTTTGTCATGTTTTCACCGCTGACT
This sequence comes from Mytilus trossulus, assembly GCF_036588685.1. Classification (NCBI taxonomy): domain Eukaryota; kingdom Metazoa; phylum Mollusca; class Bivalvia; order Mytilida; family Mytilidae; genus Mytilus; species Mytilus trossulus. The sequence continues at coordinate 74,080,444 of NC_086380.1, forward strand.
GATTCTTAGGTAGACTAACACTTTTAAAAATAACAAAAATGTGCTAATGATTTAGAAGGAAAAAGGTTTCCAGACATGACATAGTATGTTTCCACGACTTTCGTTCTATGAAGATGTACATTAACAAAAGGTAATATACTCTAAGATTATTTATTTATTCAATAATGCCTGTACCAAGTCAGTAATATGACAGTGTTTTTTTTCTATTCGTTTGATGTGCTTGAGCGTTTGAAGTTGCATTTGTTTGGGAACTTTCCGTTTTTTTCATTTTTAGCGAAGTTCAGTAATTTTGTGATTTCAATGTTACGGGTACAATTTCTAAAACAAAGAACACTACTTCTTTAGGTAAAGTCTTGTGTTGTTTTGTATAAGGCTTACAAACGTCGTTTTTATTATTTTTATTGTCCTGTGCTAATATTTTTATATTCAATTGTTATGTTGTTTTACATTGTTTTGTCAGACTTTCGTAATGTTAATGATTTCGTGTTGTGCTGACGGAAAGTGGTTAAACTATTTTTTTTAATCTTTGTCATATGTTTTGCATTGGAACATCAATGTTTGTTTACATCTAGTTATTAACAATACGAGTCGGTTGAAAAGAACAGTTAACAACAAAAGAGAGATGATTTCAGATTCCCAATTGTGAACCTTTCATTTCTATGTATCAACATTCGTGCAGCGCCTGCATACGGAGTATTTATCGCCCAATTGATACGATATTCCCGGGCTTTTATTTCCTATCATTATTTCCTTGATAGAGGGTTACTGCTCACAAGGAAGCTATTAAACCAATAGTTCTAATGTTGAAGTTAAAATCACCCATTCGTTAAACTTACGGACCCCATCACGAGTTGGTTGATTGTTATGGACTTTCCGTTTCACCAAAGATAGCGGATATGTTCTTTTTGTCGTAACTTTAATTCTGTTATCGTTCCCGAATGTGACCCACAAATTTATTACCGTCTTAAACAACTTGCAGTAAGGTGAAATTTGTTATGTTATTCCGTGTTTAAGGACTCACTGTTAATTTGAGATGAATCTTAAAATATTTGAAATATGTAGGGTTTGTTTTGGCTTTGCATATACAAGTCAATATTAAAAAAGACAAAGCCAATATTTTAGAATCTTTTACAATGAACATAATTTATATCTTTAACGAATAAGTTTATTCCTATGAGCGATATTGGTAAATAGAAAGTCTAATTTTAAAAGATAAATAGGTGTTATGGGGCAAAATATTTTACCTTGTATCGTATGGAAAAACACTGAGGAAACTGAACGTTTGACACTTATTCCAAAACCTCACCTAAGTACATACTTCAATGATGCTTGAGGCAAAATAACATGCTCTTGATGATGGTTATGAAGACGAACGAATTAATTCGAAAATAACTTAAGTTTAACAATAAGCAAGACAATTGACAAGACTGATGATTTGGTATGTGTATCACAGGTAACATATGTTCGTAGTCTCTGATCTTGCTACAAGTAGTGTCGTATCTGTTACTTCTCCGATTGTGTCCTATTCCTAGTTGTGACATTCTGAAATAAGTATAAAGAAATTTACCGACCTCCAATGTAACTTCAAAAAGGTTATATCATTTACAACTGAGAAAATCAGACTGAGTGTTTCGCATCCAATATCATTGCGTGCACAATTTCGACATGTGTGATTTATCTCTGCTGGGAGTTCATGCGATTTTCCTTCATTGTATACTGTGGATTCATTATTATTAATTCGATACCAATTTTTGTGGATTTCGTTGGTATAGGTGAATCACGAAATTTAATGCCCAACGAATGACCAATTTTCTAAATGCGTGTATAAAGATTTAGTCAAACTGGCCAGCAGTGACGAGTTAAAACATGAACAAGTGCTATAAATGCTGAACGATCTACTGTAGCTCATTCAGGAACTGGTCTATTTATATTTTTTGATGGAATTTGGTTACCAAAATATACCATAACTGGCCTTTGCCAATGGAGCCAGGAGCAGACTCTTGTTATTGGAGTTCATATACTGTGAACATACAAGATCAATTGAGACAGCTTAACGACAACCGATTTGGCAGATGGTATTTCTACTGCTATATCATGTATATTAACAACCTAAAGGTCTTCTTAAAAAATGATTGCTTAGAAAGGCCTATAGGAAAAACACATGCAAATTTAATAATTGTATTCAGTTTTTATCTTTGAAAACATAGCTTTCAAATTCAAAAAATTCTGATTTTAGTTAATAGAAAATAATAGGATATGGAGTAAATGTACATTAGACAAAATCGCACACAACATTGCACAATACATAGAAAAAAAATATAAATGAACAGGATTTTTATTCCTGTTCTTCATTTTGACAGTTGATGTAGAATCTTCAGCAATGAACGAATCTTTCATACCCTACAGTAAGGTCAAGACGGCCCCTAGCGTCTACTTAAGAATATATTCAGTATTCCTTTTCGGGATAATTGCTAAATGGTGGTCAATATCTACCAGAGAGTTAGCTTGGACTTTCTTTATTTAAAAGGAAAAGACAAGATAAAATAAGGCAATTTTTTAACCTGAATTTGAAAAACAAAAATCATTTTTAATCTACCATATTACATATTTCACATAATCAAAAAACATCAGACTATCAAGTATTAGTATTCATAATTTTTGAAATTTCTCTAACATGCTACAAACTTCTTGCGTTATATGGACAAAGCAAAAACTATCAAAATAGACTCATTAAGAGAATCTGTCATCTATATATAGATATAAACAACAGCTTAATACAAAAAGACATTTTGCTACAAGATGTATTTCACAAAGACGCAAATATTTGTAAAATATCTTTTTGGGGAAGGCTGTTGCTCATATCTATTTTGACCAATTCCGACATGTAAAATGCACATTTTAGATCACATAATTATGTCAATTTTGACGCGTTTATGACATCAAAGCGACATCACAAGTGATCTTTTTGCACAAAATGTCCAGATTATATCTGTCAATTAGATCAGTCGAATGATTTTACTTTGTGATGTCTTTCGAGGTAGTTTTGGTTTTATAATCCCAAGCAAAAATTGACACTTTTGATGGTTTATTTTAAAAATAGAAATGTTCTGGAATATTGTCCACCATTTGTTCTTTTACCACGTGTCCGTCGTTATGTCTGACGGTAAGTTTACAAAACCTTAGGTACCCATTGTTTAGTGCTTAGAAATAACTAACTAAATCTCTGGGTACGTTCCTACTTTGCAACCTGCGATGTAAATAATGAGTCATCGTTCATGCTGTAATCGAGTGCTTTTAATAACAAACAACAAGCCGCTGTCTGACGTTTCGGTAATATTCCATGTTATAAGTAAAAAGTTATTGGAAGTAATGTGTTGTCTAATATTTGTAAATGTTTAATATTGCTCTGGTAAAATCAATAAGCTCACTTGTAAGCTGTGTCAACAAAATTACTTTCCTTTTCTGTTTTGAATTCGGTATCAAATTAAGAGCCGTCTACATGTAGACTATTTCTAGTAGAGTTATAAATGCAATAATTTCCACAGAGCTCAATAGAATCAATAGGATAAAATTGAGAATGGAAATGGGGAATGTGTCAAAGAGACAACTACCCGACCAAATAAAAAACAACAGCAGAAGGTCACCAACAGGTCTTCAATGTAGCGAGAAATTCCCGCACCCGGAGACGTCCTTCAGCTGGCCCCTAAACAAATATATACTAGTTCAGTGATAATGAACGCCATACTAATTTCCAAATTGTACACAAGAAACTAATATAAAAATAATACAAGACTAACAAAGGCCAGAGGCTCCTGACTTGGGACAGGCGCAAAAATGCGGCGGGGTTAAACATGTTTGTGAGATCTCAACCCTCCCCCTATACCTCTAACCAATGTAGAAAAATAAACGCATAACAATACGCACATTAAAATTCAGTTCAAGAGAAGTCCGAGTCTGATGTCAGAAGATGTAACCAAAGAAAATAAACAAAATGACAATAATACATAAATAACGACAGACTACTAGCAGTTAACTGACATGCCAGCTCCAGACTTCAATTAAACTGACTGAAATATTATGATTTCATCATATGAACATCAGGCACAATCCTTCCCGTTAGGGGTTTAGTATCATACCATCATAACATATATGAGAAGAACATAACCCGTGTCATGCCAACAACTGTTTTTAAATAAATGTCTTTAGTTCCGACGCAAAGACCTTATCAGTGACTCAATATTAACGCCAAAATATGCAATCTTTAATGACTTGACAACAGTATCGTAATTATATCCCTTCTTAATCAGTCTATTTAAAGGTTTTGTAAGTTTCTGAGGTGAATAATGACACCTTTGTGCTTTATCATGTTTATAAAGAATATTTCCATAAAAAATTGGATGTGAAATACCTGAACGTATAAAAAGATGCCTTTGTAAAATAGGATTGTTGTTAGGAATATCTATATAACCAATGTGTAAGTAACCAGTCATATTTTAAAATTATAACTATGTACAAGCAAAGTATCACAAGCAGATAAGGAAATGCAATCTTTGCCACGTAAATCAAATAATTCTGTCGGGAGCCTCTGTAAAATAGAACGTTCTCATTTATGTGAACTAAAACAGTTAATCGTTTGCATTAATGAGTTGTTTGGTTGACATCAGAGTAGTAGTAATTTCATTATCGCCTATTATAAATGATCTGCACGACAAAGATCTACGAGTGCTTGATTTTTATGATATTGAAATCAATTTTACAAATATTTTCTTTGTTGAATTTTGGTCTGCTTGAATCGGCCCCGTCACTGCTCCGTCACTGCAGAGGTTTGAAAATATGTCTTACTTCTACAACTTCATACTGAAAAGATGGGTCATATTTATTAAGTGATTCTTCCACGTCTACGTCCAGTTGTGCCGCATTTTAGACTCTTGAAAGTGCAACAGGACCATGCATATCGGTGAGAGGCTTGTCTTTGATATCAATATTAAGATGCTGTGACAAAGCTAACCATCGATCGTAAATGGCTCCTGTAAACTGATTTTGAAATAATCATCATAACGCCTGGTGGTCATATTCTACGGTAAATCGACGCGCAGGTATCTGTTAAGTCAATTATACTAGTAACAAGTCCTATCAATTCAAATTTAGTTGGTCTGTACGAATTCTTATATGAGTTCAATGATTAGAACCCAAACCGTACAACTCGGAATTATTGCCTGTAGCACTGTATTTTTGTAAAAGCTTGTAGCCTATGCCCGTCGCTGAACTGTCTACTTTTAGAAAAAATTGCAAGTCAAATGAAAAAAAATCAGAAATGAGCAATACATGTATTTGTCTTGTGTAGTACGTGTCCTGCTCTTGTGACTTCACACATTTAACATTTTTTCGTTAATAATCGAGTAAGCGGTTCGACTACTGAGCTGTAATTTGGAATACACTACCGAAAACAGTAAAACATACCTAACGTACAACGTCGATGTTTAACATTTGAAGGGAGGAAAATTCACACAAAGCATTATACGATGAGGAGGTGGTCGGATGCCTACTGTTGAAATATGGTATCATAAGACTACTGATGAATTTGCAAAAATACATTTTGTTTTAATTAAGTTTAAGTACTGCATTACGAAAGCGATCGAAAACATCATGAAGATCCGATATATGATGTTCTATATTTCAGACCACTAATATATCTTGTCTATTATGACATCTTATCTAAGAATGATGTGGTGTTGAGCAATATTGGTTCATCCCAGGTTAGGTCTATCTGTCATGTCCGTTGTAAACAAATAAGTCCTTATTGTCACATAATGATTGATTTAATGAAATCTTTTTATTGTCCTTCAGATCAGCATTATTTTCAAAACAGCGTAAAAATTCGCAATCTATGCCTTTCCCTCTTTCATTTGGACGTTGTTTTATTACATTAAAATGTTGCACATGTTAAACATGGGTCTGTGCTATTAAAATGTTGGACCTGGTACTCATCGGTAAATTAACTCCTTTTGACAATGGTTTCAACTTCCGGAATTACAGAAGAATTACAACCTAAATTAAGATTTTTAAAGTGTACCGTTCTATCCTGTGATGGAAATTAAATTCTTTGATAAGATCTGTGAACTATTTCACACATATCTTTATAATCATAGTGAATATTTCTTGATAGTCTAGCCAATATAATTATTTATCAGAGTGGATCTATACTAATGCTTTTCCGATACCTTATATTTGCATGTTTTTGAACTTCTTCAAACTGTCTAAAATCAATAGTTATTTCATTTTCCCCCAAATACAATGTCCCCAAAATAAATGGATGAAACTCCAGTATATACACTTGAAACATTGTTTGTCACCCTTAAAGTAAGTTTTCACTGTAACAGAACATTTTATCTTCACAATTTGGTCATTAGTCAACTTAAATTTTTCTGAAATTAGGTCTATCAAACTTTTAATTTTTCAACCCTGTGAACCACCATTCCCCATGTGAAATTGAAAAATCGTCTAAAAGAAATAATCCACAATGCTGTCAATATAAAAATGGTAGCATACGCTATAAATTTATTACTTTGGGATACCATACGACATATTTTGTTAAAAATGACAAAAAAGCTAAATCAAGCTACACAGAGGAATAAGTGATTAGTATGCTGGAGTTTTTATTAACAACATATTTGTTGAAATTGGAGGTACACTTTTTCAACAAATTGGCGGCATTCCTATGGGAACGATCCGTGCGCCTCTCGTTGTCGACCTATTCTTATTATCCTTTGAGTCGGAGTTCCTTCAGACAATTGTCAAAAACAAGAAGATCAAAGAAGCCAAATCATTTAATTTTACATTCAGACATATTGATGATGTTCTTTTCATTAACTATCCAGATTTTTCTGATTGGGTTCCATTAATATATACCTCAGAACTAGAACAAGAAATTAAAGAAACAACAGACACGGCTTCCTCTGCCTCATTTTTAGACTTATACCTCGAGTTTGACATACACGGTCATCTCAGTACCAGATTCTATGACAAACGAGACGATTTTAGTATTGAAATTATCAATTTCCATCCCCCTCCCCCCGACGGAGTAGCAATAAACCCACTTCAAAAATAATTCACCTGCATATGGGATAATCATTGCCCTACTTATTCGGTATCCAAGTGCTCGCAGCTGCTACTCAGACTTTGTAAAACGTCACCAGTGTCTGAGTGTATAAGCAGAAAGTTGATGAACCAGGGGGTATGTCAAATAACGTCTCGTCCTTTTTCTAAAAGAGTTAATCGGAAGGTACTAATACCTTGTTAAATATTCCGTATCAACTTCACAAATAATACACGATGGTCTTAAAGTATAGATTCTAGGTACTGACGTCTTTTCTTTATCTTAATAACGTGTCATAATAATCTTTTATTTGTCTCTTTGAATATTACTTTTACTGTTTAGTCTATTTTTGATGATATCCATTTGACGTGGCTTTGTACTAATACATCCCGTCATTGTGTTATTGTGCTATGGTAAATATTTGTATTCTTGTCGAATCACGTAAGGAAGAAAGTTTTGCATTTTTCCGTTTTTATTTTGGTTTCTTCACTTAACTGAAATAGACTGTTCATTGTTCCAGTATAATTAATATTATCGACATAACTCAAAACTATAACTGCTAAAGTACATTTTTCATTGTTTTTATTGGTTATTTTTAAATTTTGAACATTGTTTGTAATGATTTCCCTTTCAAATCATTTATATGGTTTTAATGTGACAATTAAACTGATAATACTTAACTTTTTATTTTAAAATGTAAAACTTTCGGTGAATGATCAGATCTATAACAACGTTGAATTTAAACATATCTGTCCTTAAAAATATATTAAATTGATTTTAACACCGACTTCCTGGCAAGTTATTTAAGTATTCAGCAGTTCGTGATCGTATTGGGTATTGAGATAAATAAAATAGTTTGGCTGTACTGCGTGAAGTAGTAAACTTAAACTTACTATCAAAAACTGGTTGAGGAAAATTAAAATGTATTCATACACGTATTTGGAAAGCACTATTCCATAAAAGAAAATTTAGATGTTTACGTCAATGAGATCTGATTAACGTGGGTTTTGATTCAGACCATTTAGTACGTTAATATCATAGATAACATTGGACCTTTTATACTGAATCAGTTATATAACTTGTTTACCACTGTTAACTTCTTGAATCTTGAGGAGATTGCTTAACACCGGATGTATTCATTTGAATATTTATGTAAGTATGATATTTAAAACTTGTAAAATTAACTTGATGACTACTAGATAATTTAAAATGTGTTTCATTCAAATATGATTTTTTACACAGAAACCAAATATATTACCCCCAAGATTTATTAAAAGATAGGAATACTCTCAGTATCGATAAAACTTAGTGTACCCGATTCAGTATAACAATAAGAGGAAAGATTTGATAGCTAATAAGATACAAATCCACCAAATTAAATATCAAATGAAGATTACTTATGCAACTTTAGGTTATCGTGTGGCTTTCAACAATAACCAAAACCCATATCGTATTGTAACTTGTAAAAGACCTCGACATGACAAATATCAAAACAATTCAAAAGAGAAAATCAACTGCCAGATTTATATACAAAATAATAAACTAATAACGAATATGATAGACAGAAACTAACGACGACTAATTTGTCAGAGGTTCCTGCTTTTGGAAGTGCACATACCGATATTGTGATGTTAACCATATTTGCGAGCCCTAAATTCTCCCCTTACCTGGAACATGTGGAACAGATTGCAGTTCCTGACTTGGGTGAAAGTAAAACAACAAAAATATCGAGCTCCAAGGAAAATTCAAAACAGAAAGTCCCTTAACAATTGGCAAAATTAAAAGCTGAAACACATCAATCGAATAGAAAACAACTGTCATATTCCTAACTTGGTACAGGCATTTCCTTAGGTAGAAAATGGTGGATTAAACCTGGTTTTAAAGCTACTAAACCTTTCATTGGAATGACGGTCCAATAAAATTCCATTATATTGACAACAATGTGTGAAAAAAACAAACAGACATAATAGGTATAACACAAACTGATTTTGCGTTGTTTAACATGTTTGTGAGCATTTAATCTTCTCCTAACCTGAGACAGAATGAATTTCCTGACTTGGGAAGGACACACTAATATTGAGATGTTAACCATGTTTGTAAGCACTTAATCTCCACATAAACTGCAACAGAATGTAGATCCTGACTTTGGGCACATATCGATATTGCGATGTTAACCATATTTGCCATTACTGAATAATCCCCTTAACCTGACATACTATAACAGCACTACATAAGAACAAACTGTTAAATTCAATTATAAAAGGCCGTTAGTTTTCTCATTTGAATGGTTTAGCATTTGTCATTTCGGGGCCTTTTATAGCTTTTTAAGCGATATAATTTTTGCTCATTGTTTCATGAAGTACGGTGGCATATACTTCTTAACTTCTACGTCATTTGATCTCTGGTTGAGAGCTATCTTATAGGTAATTATGCCATATCTTCCTATGTCTATGTTGACTCATAAGGTTGAAATAAATCACAAACGAAAAATAACAAAATGATTAATGGAACGAAGTACTGAAATGCGAGAATACGCAGATACTGACAGCCAGTTAAAAGCCAGTTACAACTCATTAATAAATCATATTTCCTGACCGAAATCTTAACCAGCACACATCCAACGGATATAGTCTAAAGACGTCATAAACAGACTGAGAATGACATGATCGTGTGCAATGCCAACAAATTAGTAACGTATAAATGTAAGGCCGCAAGTGTTAATAATTCCAAAGAAATACATATTTAGTCTTTTTGTAATCATTAAACATTTAATCAAATTAAATAAAAGTATCTTCTGTTAATTAGAAGCATAACAAAAATACCGAACTCCGCGGCAAATTCAAAAAGGGGAAGTCCATTAAACCCCTGAAAATCAACTGCTATCAATTACCGAATCAAGTGGGAAAAAACTGCCATATTCCTGATTTGGTACAGGCATTTTTCGAAGAAAGTGATGGATTAAAGCTGGTTTTATAGCTGGCTAAACCTCCCACTTTACTTTAATTTGTTAATGTCATCACCGCCTGACTTTGCTACATAATTTATATTTGTCTGTTTTATAAGCCGTGTTCCCGCTTTCATTTGATATAAAATTGCATGCTTTTCGTGATTTGTTCATTGCGTGATTTGAACTAAAGAATTACAAAACCCACCGTATCCCACCATTGAGAATATTTGTTGATACATGCAATACAACTTTCCTTTTCATAAAATTATTTTTCCAAACTCATTCAGTTAATTAATTTTTATATGTTTATCTCACGAAATATACATGTAATACAGGGAACAGGTGTCATAAACATTGGTAATCTACGATATAGCAAAGTGTGCCTAGTCCAAAATGAGTTTTCATACTTACTTTAAGGTGAAATTTACAAATGTAGATTATCACGAATAAGTATTTCTCACATGTTTTTATATAGAAAGTAAAATAACAAAATTCTGAACTCCGAGGAAAATTCAAAACGGAAAGTCCCTAATAAAATTGCAATATCAAAAGCTCAAACACATCAAACGAATGGATAACAACTGTCATATTCCTGACTTGGAACAGGCATATCCTTATGTAGAAAATGGTGGGTTAAACCTGGTTTTATGGCTAGATAAATCTCTCACTTGTATGACAGTCGCCATTATATGACAACGATGTGTGAACAAAACAACTAGACATTATAGGTAAAAATGTCAAAAATAGGGGTACAACAGCCTATATATCTTATATTAAAACCTGAAAAGTGTGTACCAAACTAGCAGCGTTAGCAAAAGAAAAAAATGTCTGTGTATAAACATATATATTTTTTCCAAACGTAGAACAGCTACACGTGACAAACCCTAATATATTGTGTGCATATCTTTTGTCTGGTGAACATTAAAGCATTATTTGTTAAATCGATACTATTATAAATAACAAAGTTTGTATGTTGGTTTTTTTTTTACTTTCGTAGTGTAAAGATGGACTCTAATGTTTCCGCGAAACCGCCATAGAAATAAAACATGTCAAGCATGTCAATGCATCTAGTTGCCTTCCTTGTGGAGCTCATGCGCTTCCCTCAGTTTGTGTTTGTCACCTTGATTTTCTTAGGCGATTAGAACATCGATAAAGAACTGTACTCTATATTTTGCGTTGTTTTCATTCTTGTAAAATCATAGAGCTATCAGTATTTAAGACTTCTTTTAAAATAGACAAACAGTTACCATTCAGACTAATCTTCATTTCAATAGCCTCACATTACTAGTTGGAAATAAGATATAAAATATTGTAGGAAGTTATATACTCCTTTGTGGTCAAATCAGAAAAAAAATTCCGGGAAATCGTATTCCTCTTTTTGATGTTTTAGGGAAAACTATTGTTGCCTTGATTATCATGTTAATCATGACTGAATGTGGTGTTTTAAATAACTTCAACAACATATTTCAAGCCATCATAAAACACATTGAATAATGAAAGAACGGAAGCTTATCGAAAAACTCTACCTTAAAGGTATTTTCATTAAGCCATTATTTTTACATTTTAGTTCTTTAGCAGTACATGTTAACATCTATAATATAATAAATACGGACAATACTGCTTTTTCGTTACGTCGAGCTTTCTAAACATAAACTAACACATGTTTTAATGTGTTATACTATTTCTTCTGTCAATTAATTCATGTCACTAGGTAACCATTATAATGTGTTCATGATAACTGTGTACGCATGATGCATTTGTTTGAATTCAGAAAATGATTCCATTTGATACCTATGAGGAATTATCATATAACTCTAAATTCAACTCTTGATAAAAGAGAGGCGAAAGATACTAAAGGGAATTTCAAACTCATAAGTAAATTGTAAACTGACAACACCATGGCAAAAAAAGAAAAAGACCATAACACAAATAACAGTACACAAAACACAACATAGAAAACTAAAGACCGAACAATACGACCCCGTCTAAAACCGAGGGTGATCTCATGTGCTCCTAAACGGTAAGCTGATCCTGCTCTACATGTGAGAACCGTCGCGTTGCTCTTTAAAAGAAAATATACTATTGGTGATTTAAATATTAAAAACCATGAGATAAACTTAGAGCCCCATTAAACATATTTACAAGACTCTTGTATCTTATTTTAGAACGAACAAAACACACTCTGTCACAATTCCATATGAAAATGTCGGCTTTATGTATGTATTCAATAAAATGTCGGCAAAATATAAAGTGAGTTGAATGCACCAAATAATAATGTGTTCAATATTTGCATTTGCAGAAGTCATTTCAAATTTTAGACAGTTATGCAAATAATTGAAGAAAAGATAAAAATGTAAGAATAAAATGGCAAATCGGACACATAACACTTAATACAAAAAATGATCGAATAAATGACCGAGACATAGCGTATAAACACGCACAGAAGACAACAACACAGTAAAACAGCAAAGTAAACAAGTAAACTTAAACTCAGTAAAATGGTTAAGCAAAGTGTATGAATCATATATGAATTGGACGAGATCTGAAATAAAATATAAATGCCCTTAGCGTCACATTTTTGAAATGCCAAGACGAAGGAGAAGAGTCATATATCAATATTTCAAATGGTGCCAAAACGCACTATTTTCAAAATTCCAACCGTTGGTCACTTGCAAATTGAAAAGTGATGCACTAATATACACTTAGACTGAATGTGGCAAGATATTTACCTAATAATTATAATGGTGGAAGTGAAATTATTTTTTAGAAAAAAAAACTCAGTCCGGCATTAAGTGACGGAATAAGCATATGTTGTCTTTGAACTATATCGAGATAAATGCGCACCATATTAGTAAATCAGCATACTACATTATCAAACAAGGACAAAAAGCAAGAAGCTTTAGAAAATAAAACAACAAATGTTTGCAAATAAATTACTACCTTATAAGTAAATACTTTTTAGTCGACCAAGGAACAATGTTGGTCAACACAAATGTGCTAATGAAAGAAAGTATCAACAACTGGTATAAATTCTGGAACATCACACAGTTATTACAAAATTAAATAAGATGTAAAAATATTACAGGTAATATTTTTTATTTTTATTTTATATTTTCATCAACAGAAATACTGTGAAAGTACTTTTATTCGTGGGGTACCAATTTTCGTGGTTTTCGTGGGTGACTTCATCCACGAATTTAAGTGTCCAACGAAATAAAACAACCATTGTCCAAATCAAGACATGAAAAGATGAACATGTAGGTTTGACTACGGATATAATCTAGAGAATATATTAAATAATGCTAAATCTAAGAATACTTTAATCATGTTAAAGTACATAGCCATGTTTCACCATCATTGCTGGTGATCATGTTAGGTAGGTAGGTAGATGTTAATAGCAGCCACAGAACTACAACAGTATACCAATTTAATCTTTAATAACCTTAATTGTAGAACTCTTGATCTTTTAATTCTCATTAAAATATTATTGATCAATGAAAGTCAGATTTTCGGTATTGATATGCTTGTATGATAAAGTGTTCATTTCATATCTTAATAGGTCTCCTACATATGGAAAAAATAATTTCATGCTGTGCTTGATTTTTATTAGAATTATTTGACAATTCAAAATACATTTATAACATTTGTTTATCTTACTGTTTTCTTTAGGTGACATGTTTATGGCCTTATTAACACCTTCGATGGTCTTTAATCTGTTGATCACTTTATCGTGGGTTAATTAGTGTTGTCACTACGATTTACACAGGTCGATGTTTTCTTTGCAATTTCTTTCAATCCAGACTATTTGTAACCTCTGTTTCTTTAGGCTTTAATAATTAAATTAATTTTTTTTGAGAAAACTAAAAATCCACGAATTTAAAAATCCACGAACATGTAAATATTGCTCAAACCACGAAAGTTGATACCCACGAATTAAAGTACTTTCACAGTAACTCATCTTAGATAACGTTGTCTTCATTTTAAGTTTATGTTTACCGAATCAACCAACTTTGTTAAGCCCAGGTATAACTCTTTCCGGTAAGGCTTGTGCTAGGCGATTTAAGAACAAACGAAAAAGTTTTGTTTAAGAAAATTCGCACAAAGCTATTTTGCACCAAATTCAAATATGTATTAAAAAATATACCTTCATGTTCTACTTTTAAGGACAAATGTGGTCAGAGTTTTAGACCGTTTTTTTTACATTTCTATTCTTTGGATAGACATATCTTACTTTTTAACACAGGCGGATTTTTGTAAAACAATTGGAAAATCTTGTAATCACAAGTATGCTCTAAATGTGAGTAACAATTCTTTAGAAATAATTAATTGTTTTGCTGTATATTTATTTAATTTCAAAAATGTAAATTGGTGATTGTTTCATAACAAATGGTACAAATAATCTTCATATATAATCAAGCATACTGGGAATTTAAAAAAGGGGGTTTAATGTACTCGTTTTCGAGCTAATATAAAGATCAGTCGATAAATGTATCTTTTCCCGATATGTCACAGTTTGACGTCGCGAAAAAATAAATATTTTACGTTAGCAACGTCATTACCTACCTTGTAACTGTATCGTATGTCCTTAAGGTGCATTGTATCAGGTAATCCTCTTTTTTTTTGTCTTTGTTGAAGAACAAAAAGATACTTTGTTGAAAGAAGGACAACCCAAAATGATTTTTTTTTAAATTTAAGAGATGTTCAACAGTCCAAAAGATGAATTGAAGCAAATATCTAATGCGCAAGCATACAACAAAATAATAGGTAATCAATATTTGCGTCGAGAACAAAGCTGTGAAAACGTTTATAATAGGGAAAATGCATCAAAATACATCTGCATTTATAACCTCTGATAGCGGTTTTGAGATTTGTGTTTGACCACAGCAGCACCCCAAGTATCCGTTGATTGAATTTGTCATAGACGCTACTGTAATCACAGAGGAGCTATTAGCGCATAAATGTTTGAGGAGTATAGACGTCTTAAAGTGGACTCGATTTGGTGGATAGAAAGCTAAATGATTTACCAGGTCGTTTGTCTTTATGAACCATACATTTGCTGTAGATATTTGTTTAGTAATTGAATCTACTCAATATTTCCCTCAGAAAAATTCAGATTTTGTCATTTTTAGTAGAAAATTTGGAATTTTGCTTTCATTCGACTTTTATATCTCTTTTTATATTTATTGTATCATACAAATATTATAGTTTTAAATTTACACATACTTATGGATGTATTCTTCCGATGTTTCAATCTTGTTGAAATCTCGTTCTGGAATTATTTCAAGTGTAAAATATCAATAAATTCAAAACATATTATAATCAAACTTAAATCTATGAAAAAAATGTGTATTTACAATAAGCAGTTTTTGAGTAATAAAATTTCAAAATTTTATTATCAATCAAGTCAGTCTCATTAGTCAAAATGTTGAGAAAATAGGTATAGGGTACAAGACATGATTTTACCAGAAACATGTACATCTCATATCAATTTTTCTTTCAAATTTCTTAGATAGTATGTCTTCAATCATTTATAACAAAAAAGTTTAAATAATATGCTTTTTGGTTAAAAAAAAATGAGAAGAATGACAAATTTACAAAATTGACAGCATGATAAAACACGAAAAAGCAAGAACTTTTTATAAAACTTTTTTATATTAATACCTACCTATAGATTTTTTTTAAGTTAAATTTATTCAGATTGTTCCACTTGATCATGTTCATCTTTATTGAAATTATAAAAACAAGTTTAAATGTGAAACTGATTTTTTTCATGATAATAACCCAAAAATTGGTAAAAATTGATGAAAAATGGAAGAATAATCAGAATTGGGTACTTTCAAATAGCCGTTACGGTAGCAAAAATGAAGGTGTACCACCATATGATTTTTGTTTTCACCAATTTTTTTTCAGTCAAATAAACCGAAAAATCAGGCTAAAAAAAAATATTCAATTCTAAAAGAATGCAATGGGGTCCTAAGTGAAACTCCCCCTTTTCTCTTCTTAACCCATTAATTTACGTTGCAGTGTACGTATTTTATGTATTGTTTAGTTTGTTCTCATCCTGAATATCCACCATTTTTCAATATTCGACGTTAAATAAAAAAAAAATTATCTTTAATTTGAACGTCGTAGTCAATTATGTCAATATGGAAATCGGTCGACTTGAAGCTGTTCAAATAAATATAAGAAGATATTGTATGCTTGCTAATGAAATAATTATTTGGTATTTGTGCTTGTGTTTAGTATCGATCTGATGTGCCAAATCTTCTTCCAAAATAGTATTATATTTTGTTTGATATCAAGCTACTAGACCACTATCTCAGGTTATAGTTAATGTTCAGCACGCATCGATAGTTTAACCCCTCCGCATTATTCATGTGTTTGTCCGAAAACAGGGGTCTGTTCTCTGTTTAGTTGTTCACATTTTGCAATTGTCTGTAATTGCTCCATTTGTTTCTCTTGGTCATTATAATAATGTCTCATTTGCACTCATACTGTATCTTGTTGTTTTTAGTGTACTAATCTGAAACCACTTTAGAAGGAAAACTGGGACGATGCATGTTGTTTCATTAATTCTAAAACTTATTCTTTGTGATGAAACAAGTAAAAAATCTGCATTTACCTAAACAGTTATCGGGAATATATTTACGTTTTTGGACAGAATATTTGTTCATTTAAAACAAGTAACAAAATAGAAGGCAAAATGCGACAAAGTCCGTTTTGGTATCATAAGTAGGAGACTGGATAAGAACAATATACTGACATCTAAAATAGCAAGCATATTAGAACATGTAGAATGTGTCGCTCTTTTAAAAATCGTACTGGTTTTTTGATAACTGAAAACAACTATATTATCTAATCACTTGAAATTATTGTTACTTTTTCAGTTTTTCAGCGAATACATGCCCCTTTTGGACATCAGTGAACAATACGAAGACAAATACCAGTAATGGAGATTATTTATCTGAGTCAACATATAAATCTATTGGGGTCATTATTTGTTTTTTTTCCGTTCTTGGTGTAGCTGTTAACATTACAGTGTTGAAAGTAGTTCTTACAAAAATACACCATCTCAATTCGTCGACTGTGTTTATTCCGGTATTAGCAATTGTTGGCTTGATTGTATCTGCAATGTTTATGCCTTTACACGTTGCAACAGCATTTGACAATAGTGTTATCTTTGGCGAAAGCGAATGCATGTTTTATGGATATACCTTTACCTCAATAGGACTCTTATTCATTACTCTTTTAACCGCAATGGTAGTCCAGTCATACAGAGTTATCGTGACAGCTCATTCAACCGAAGTTAGATTAGACAAAAGGTGTTTTTTGTTAGTGTTAGGAGGATGCATCTTATTATGTGGAATTGTTTCAGGTAAGTGTGTCTATTTAGACGAACAAATTAGTTTTGTTTTGGATAGGAGATAATACAGCTGTAAATACCAAAGGGCAGTTACACATTATAGTAAAAAAAAAGTCATGCAACACAAAGGCAAAACGTAAAACAATGAAAAGACAAAACAAATAATTATTGAACCACCATACTTTCGTGACGTCATCAACAAAAACAAAATAGTATCATACAACAAACTTTTGGCAAATTGTAGAAAGACAGAAAAGAAAAAGATCGTACAAAATCAACTCTTGCTGTTATATTTAGTAAAACATATAATCATATCAACAAAAAAGGAAATATAATTGCACGAAAAAAACGGCTAATCCGTATTCGGAGCTTTAAAATAATATTCAGTTAATATTCGCTGAATTTGAGCAAGCAACACATATTATGTCGACAACTTAACTCCATGATTTGGAATGCATTTTTCAGCAATAATCTAAAAAATAGACCGATTTCATAGAAAGAAACAAACCCTTATATGTATCTTTGTCAGGTTAGAAACATCAACTTTTAGAACGTAATGTTCTCTGGATATTGTTTTCATAAGCGTAAACCAAAATTTCGTAATTCTTTAAAAACGTTCCAAATTATCTATATTCAATCAATGATGTGACATTTTGGGTACGAACAGTGAAATTACTCATAGTATTTTTGATTCTAAAGCAGCGAAAGTCAGAATGGCATTGTATAACGTGACCTTGTTTTATAGCTTTTCCTCTATTTGGGATTGCTGCCTATGAACCTTACCGAAGACCTTCGCTTTGCCATATGAGATGGGTACCATGTAATAATGGGGATGAAGTTTATAATATAAGTCTTCTGATATTATTTTTTGTGCTCCCAACAGTCTTGATTTCAGTGTCATACACTATTATCTATTTCAAGGTGAGTACTTTAGTTGTTGTCGCTTGTGCATGTGTATTTTATTAAATACATAGAGCTACAGGAATAATATTCTTGCTCAGCTTAAGACATGCTCTGAACATTTGAGGGTCAACACTATGTATTGGTTACCTAAGGGAGTAGGGCCACGAAGGGTTAAAAACGGCCCTGTCTCAGAAATTGACGAAATTACTGCAGAATGATCCCTTACTAGGGTAGTTTATAAATTGATAACCATCAGACTTGTAACTCTGTTTGTATAATTTTCGTGAGCGTCAGAAAGGACCATGGTGAAATCCTATTTTAACAATTTGTGCGTAACGTCAAAATTGTTTTTCTTGACGTTCTTATACTAATATAATTATTTTACCACAAAAATTATTTTGCAAAGTATTTCTTGAATCTCATACACATAGTTCGTTCTTTATGTATATATATATTAAGAGAAACTTACTAAAAGACAGATTAAAGTGGCAAACAATGCTTCAATTACATTAGGTACAATTGCACCGAAAACTCGTTTTCGGCTTTGATATTCACGAAATAGAAATTGCAGACAAACAAAATTCTATAGTAAAGATTAAATTCAAAGTGGTATATATATTGTTTCCAAACATATTAAATCATATATTAGTCTTATATTTGGCAGAAGGTGAATTCATTTAAAGCTGTAAATATCTCGGCGAGCGGAGTACAGCCGATTTAAAATCTTTAAAAATGTTTTACGATAGTTGTCTCATTGGCAATCATACCATGCCTTTTCTTACATTAATATAAATAAAAAAAAACGTGATTTCGATGAAACTCCCTAAATTTTATTTGCTGGAAAAAAAATGAAGAAAGAAAACAATTCGTATAGACAATACATATAATTCCATATGATATAATCATATAACACATAATATACAAATGTACCACACGTGCACTCATAAGCACCACCCTCGTTCTGAATGATTTACCTGCCTACTCTCAAATCAGCATTCAGAATAAAAAAATGTTTTGAACGATTATTTCATTAAACACTGCTCTTTATACACCAACGACCACTGACACTCAAAAATATTTATAATTTATACTATCTCTAATTGTACCTTAAGCGCGTACAACTCTAAAATTAATAAGAATATACTTCATTTGTTCGGTGAATACATTTCATATATTCCCAAAGGTTTTTATTCAGTAATTGTTTTTAAAAAAAGCTAAAAAAAAAATTTGACAAAATGCTCACTCTTAGTTGTCAAAAGCGGATAAGTTTATTTACGGATTTACTTGTTGATAGAGTTGATTGAAAGGATATGAATTATATTAACGTATTAATGTAAGCTGTGTCATTTAAAGTTATGTATTATTCACAACTATAAATAACTACAATCGATATACAAAATCTATTATTTTGTCTATATTTTGTTTTCTTCAATTAAAGTTATATGAAATGTCTGATGAATATGTTATATTCAACAATAAAATACTTCAAAACTTTTTAAAAAGTTTGCTTAGTTGAAAAAAAAAACAACATTACAATATATTCAAATAGCGTTCATCATGTTCAAATACATTAACAAGTAGAATACTAAGATAAAGTCAATGAAACAGAGACCTTAACAAGGATTAATACAATATTCTATTCTTCAACGACACGCTCCTCACTTTCATCTACGGCTTGTTGAATTGATGCTGTATCTTCTAGATATGCTCCCCAATTCTGGACTCCATAAGAAATATCCTGATTATGCCTTGCATAACCAGAGTATTGAGGCAATATGGGCACATACTCTCACAACACGTGATCCTGCTCTGCATTTACAGTACCATGCGGTAATTTCAGCAGATGTGTATTCTATCCACAAGATGTAGTTTTTTTAAGAAACATGACGGCTCTGAAGTTTCACGCGTATCAAATGTTCATCCTCTTTATGTATAAGAATTTGACAATTGCCCTCTAAGTGTTCCTGTATGTAGCTTGTGCTAAGTTTTATTTGATAGACACCGCACGCACGTTATGTTTCTAAGATCTTCTTCATCAAGAAGTGGAAAATCTTCTAAAGTATTATCTGGCTCTTTCCGAATTGTTTTACGACTCTCCAAATTTTCTTCTTCTACCATCTGTTTCAGTGTATTTACTCTTTTCGACAGATGGAGCATTTTTGCAGCCAATGCTTCTTCATTATCACATCCTTTTTAAACAAGAAAATTTTAACTATAATACTAGTATATAGTTTCACAATTTTTAATCAAATATATAAAAAAAAAAGTGTGATGTGATTTCCAATGAGACAACTATTTACAAGTTTACCGAATGATACAAAAATTACCAACTCTGAGTCGCAGTATGGAGAGTTGTCTCATTGGCACTCATACCACATCTTCCTGTATCTATATACAAAAGAACAATTGTTTTATATTATCATGTGGTATTATTTTTCATTTGTCTTATATAGGTTTTATTTAGATTGCTTGTTTGTTGAATTTGCTTTCTATTGAATAGTTAAGGAAAAGTGATTAGTACTTTTTAGAGAAGTTTTTTATCTTCGTACATTTTTATAAAAACACATTTTTTTTAACTAAATGGAAAATGGCAGCTCTCACAGTGCGAATTTCCTAGTGAAAAAAAATGTGTCTTTAAAATATTGCAAATTCGTTTTGATCACTATTTATGATTTGATTATATACATATACTTATCATAGTTACCAATACGAGCTATCTTAATAGTGAGAATGTTTACCTGGAGACAACGGCGGCAAATATTCATTTGATATTCCACATACAATGCAAACATAATCTCCGATATATGGAACTTGTTTATTTGGTAAAACATTGCTCAGATATTTCCATCTCTTGATTCTTGCATTAGCAGACTCTACTTCCCATCGGACCTAGAATGAGAATTAGAGTAATTTAGGGCTATATTTCTAAAGCATGTATATTAAAGGTTTGGTTGGCTTGCTTGCTTTGTTTATATAACTGTTTGCTCAAACATTTTAATAAAGTTTTACAATTGCAATTAATAGATAGGTAGGGTTTCAGCTTATATAATGCTAGTGGATGCTTGAGCAAACATTTATACGATAAAAGCAAGAAAGCCAACCAAACCTTTTAACTACATGCATTAAGAAAAAAGCTCTAAACAAAAGGTCTGAAATTCATACCTGGTTGCAATTAAAACTCTGTATGGCTATATTAATTATGTTGTATAAATAGTCAGAAACAGCAATACCATTACGTATGCAGAATATAAAACGTTTATGGAAGGTGTGATACTTTTTTTGTGGTTTAATTGATGTTTATGTGTAAAAAAAAATGTTCATAGGGGAAAACAAAAATTACGCAGTCCTATAAGTTACTTTTCTTTATTTTTATTAGGGGCACAATATTCATAGTTTTAACAGTAACTATATGCATATGTGAGTTGGGTGTGCTTCGCACGAATAAGAAAATTTTCTGTGTAGCGATAAAAATATCTTTACATGATACTATATAAAGTAACGCAGTCTCAAAATTAGTTTTGAGAGTTATACTACAGTATTTTGGCTGAAGGGTACAAACCTTAGTAACTAATCTGCTTGTATTGGCATCATCTGTTATAATCATCTGTTTTTGATCTTTCGTTAAAAAACTTGGCATTTGTGCCTTTATTCCTAAATCATCAAGAAGCTCCAATGAGTCCCTGAATCCTCTGTCAACTACAAATATGTCATTGTCTTGCACTCATTCTTTGATATCTTCTACATTTGTGTTAAACATATGTTTGAGGATTGCCCCATCATTATTTTTGGAGTCGGTCAAGTATGGTCCCAGAACAATCACAAAGTACCCTGTAGTAACAACTACTATTGGTTTAACCAGAGGTCGTCCCTTGTGTAAACTATATGACCGTCTTTGAAAATGAAAGTTTCCGCTTTTCTGGATAAAGATATAGGTGCCATCAAGCACTAATATAGCCTGTGTGTTTGTTCCATCCCCAAATAAAGTCTAAGCTAGTGGTCATGTGTGATAATTAACAACATCGTCATGGCTGATGTGT
This sequence comes from Mytilus trossulus, assembly GCF_036588685.1. Taxonomy (NCBI): domain Eukaryota; kingdom Metazoa; phylum Mollusca; class Bivalvia; order Mytilida; family Mytilidae; genus Mytilus; species Mytilus trossulus. The sequence continues at coordinate 74,102,790 of NC_086380.1, forward strand.
TTAAACCCCAAATTTTTGAGGGCTGAAATTCTGAACTAAAGCTTGTCTAACACATGAAATGGCTCGGCGTAAACTTGAACTTGATATGTTGAAAATGGTAGATGGCACTTTATTTGAAATTCTAAATTTAATTTAAAGAGGAAAATTCCAAGAGAAGTTCTTTTTTTAAATAATAACAAGCAACGATTTTGGGAGATATGTTTTAATTATAAAGGATCAACCTTGTTTATATATTTTTTTTTTATTTCATAGGGCCAATATAGGCACTTCGTGGCCATACTCCTTAGACAAAAAACCTGTGAAATATCGTTTCATCTCGGCCTCTAGTAAGTGTTCTACTACTAATCTGTTGGTGCTTTAAACGAGTTCCTGAACTAATAGTACTAGCAAAGAACTTATCATTAATTTTTGTAAAAAAATATGAAAATAGTGGAATTAGCCATTTTGGGAGTGTAAACAATTTTTTTGATGTTTTAAATGTATATTGTGCTTTTGATGGTCCTTTTGATTCAGTTGGCAGTTTAGACTTTTCCACCATTTATACTACACTTCCACACAATTTTATCAAACACAAGTTTTCCCTATATATTTAAATGGTTGTTTCCTAAATCTGATTGTAACTTTATTTGCTCCAACTCATATAAGGCCTTTTCTCCAATGGTAAAGGTAAATATTATAAATATACTTACAAGAGGTGTTATGATATTATCAAAGCACTAAATGTTCTCCTTGACAACATTTATGTACGTTTCGGCAATAAAAATTCACCGACAGGATGTAGGTATTCCTATGGGTACCAATTGTATCCCTTTTTAGCTGACTACTATCTATACTGTTATGAATCACAGTTTATGGTAAAAAAAACGTCTAAATTCCATTTAACTTATAAATTCAACAAAACTTTTCCTAGATTTACATATTTCAGTATAGCACAACAAACTCAACACAAAAATTTAAGAAAAAAAGGGATGATTGTTCTTTCCCCATTATTATTGTTTCTTTTTTGGACGGTGATGTTCCTTTAGCATTGTCTTACGATGTTTATATATCCCAACTCGTCCGCGATGCTTGTGTCTGTAGTGAAGTTTTGGATTTCAACGAACGTGATATGTGAATCACTAGTAAGTTATTAAGTCTGGGATTTTAAACCTTTACTAAATTCTTCCATAGATATAAAGATTTGGTTTGCAAGTTTGGCAAGTTTCAAACTGAATAGCACATCATAAATCTTACGGTTATATTGTTAACCAAGCGCTGAAATTTAGATACGATCCGGGTAAACGTATCAATCTTTTAAATTAACTTTATTCTAAAAGTTTACCTTTTCAGCACTGTAAAAAAATCTTTGAATATTGTTTGTATTGGTATAAATATTGATTTTGTTATCTGTAAATTAAAACCATACTAAATATTGCACATATGTACTTTCACGGTACTACAATCTATCGATATCTATATTATGTCATTGCACAAGGTAATGTTTTTCTCTGACTATTAATGACGTCTTTACACTATATCCATTGGAGGTTGGATAAGTACTGATATGTATTTTAGTCTTAGTTACATGATTTTGTTGTTAGTTGTTATTGGCTTTGAACTAGCTGTTAGTAGCTGCGAGTACTCTCCGATCTGTACTTAGTGTCTTTTTTGTTGTAAGGGATGGTGGATAGATATAAACTCTGTGTTTTTGTTTGATGTTTTTGTTTGTATCGATCTGATGAGTTAAGCCTTTTTCATTTATTTTTTATATTTTCTTATTATGTTGTACTGTAACATCATTGTCTTAGGTTAGAAGGAGGTTGAGTGCTCACAAACATGTTTAACCCCGCCACATTCGTTATGTGCCTGTCCCAAGTCAGGAGCCTATAATTCCGTGGTTGTCGTTGTTTCATGTCTGTCATATTTGTTTTTCGTTAATTGTTTTGTTATTAATTAGCCCGTTAGTTTTCTCAATTGAAATGATTCATATTTTTCATGTTTGGGCCTTTTATAGCCGACTATACGGTATGGGTTATCCTCATTGTTGAAGGCCGTACGATTTCCTATCCACTTCATTTAAACATTTCTGGATAGATGTCTCATTGGCAATCATACCACATCTCCTTATATTCATGATGGTACGTGTATCATAGTTTTTATCCTGTTCAATAAACTGAACGGTCTGGATAGTATTATTCAAATAGTTACTATGAGAAAGCTAGATATCGGAAATTGTATTAAAATGTCATCAAAGATGCTTGGAATATAAGGCTGACGTGCGTTTTGTCTACATAAAAGGCCGAGTTCACATGAAACTCTAGAATCGACTTCAGAGTTTGAAGAGTATCACGTGAACGAACTCGAGTTGCTATTTGGAGCAACTCTAAGTAACTCTAGGGTAATGCCCTGACCTAGCATAAAAAAAAAGAAAAACTCTGATTGGTGTGACGTCATTCGATGGCTTCTCGAGTTTAACCCTGGCTCAGTGAGGGCTGGAACCGGAATAAGAGGGGTTAACTCGAGAGGTTCAGGTAAACTTAGATTGTTGAAACCCGAGTAAGTAAAGTTAACTCGAGAAGTTTAAGTGAACTCAGCCAAATACATCAGAAGCGCTTGTATCAAAATAGCCGGAATGCAAAATCAAATAAGCTCTGTTTCCATTAACATTTCCTGACTATTTTTAAGCATTTGATTTAATTTTCAGTGACATACTTACCTGGAGATAATTTTAGTAGTGTTGCAATCTCCGGCGCAGAGTTCATATCCGTTCCATACATTCTCCGTAATACTGCACTTAATATTGAGTGTAGTGTTACAAAGTATTGAACGGAACCTCTGCGCCGGAGATTGGTAGTGTTGGTGCCAACACTTGCATCCACTGTTCTAAATTAGAGAGCAATGCATATATCTTAAGTATGTCGAACAGGACCGTAAGGCAAACATAATACTCTATCTCAAATATTAAAGATTAATATAAGAAGATATCGCAGGTGTGTTCTTATATATTCAGATATTAAGACTGAATAAAAACCGTCTAAAAATTAGTACAAAATTGTATTGTCAAAATCGTATTATACTTTCAGATTAATAGCTGAAATTTTTAATCTTGGTATCTATGATGAGTTGATTTAGAAAGCAATGCATATGTCCTAAATATGTCAAACAGGACCGTAAGGCAAACATAATACTCTATCTCAAATATTAAAGGTTAATATAAGAAGATAGCGCAAAAATACACTTTTTGTGTAAGGATAAGGTCCGCTAATGGCTAACTTTGGGCGGCCCAAAATTTGAAGTACATCTGATGAAAGATTTTTTACATTTTTTAAACACTTAGATGTTAACTTCGGTCCATTTAATTAGTTTATCAAAAGATTTGAACTAGTTTGTTCCTTTAAAACGCTCAAATTCGACCTTAAATATAAACACTCTATCAAATATGACAAAAACGTCACTTTTCAGACGGTTTTTTAATTAGATGTGAGTGGCCGCATTCTTGTTCAGTCTTAAACTTTATATACGTTATGTATTATCATCAAATATAACATCTATAATACTACAATAACGAGGTCCAATTTGTTAGCCGGCATGTTGTGAAAACGACGAATCAAAGATTTCAACTTTATACAATACTAATATAGGACAATGGTGCAGATTAAAAATTAACCACTCCAGGCCCTGTTCCACATAAATAATATTACAAATTATAAACAAGTTCCGTGTGGAATCATATACATATACTTCCGGTTGTATGTATGTTCTGTATCTCCCTCCTAGGGTCAGCACCATGTGGTATGGTGTAAAGGATAAAGGAGGATATTTCACACGCGGTATCGGTACAAATTAAATGTGAGCATTTGCCTACTCAGTTTCTCAGCCATCGATACGGGTATTACAACCAGAAAATTAACCTTCCCCGAAAACAATAAGTACAATGCAGTATAACATGCGAACATACACTTAGTGGAAGATATAAGCAAGCAAAATCGAGGGAATTGTGCAAATGGTGATACAAGCATGAAAATTACCACACATCATCATTGTTATATACTTTTTAAGAAATAACTGCTGGCCATTAAAAAAAAAAATTTTCAAGATGGCCACGTCCATTTTCTAAAATGGCTGTTTTCTCCAGTTTGAAAATATTGATTTTACTGGAAAACTTTTCTTTGACTTTCTATTGGTAAAAAAAACAATCATCAGGTTTGGCGGCTACCTTCCTTACATCATATATTTAGTAAAAATGAATATTTGACATTTCCAGTATTTGCGCATGCGCGAAAATGTTACAAAATTCTTTCAAAATCATTTGAACTATTTACTGTATACTTAGTGTTTTTGAATTTCTAATGATATTATGAATTGGTTTTATAACATTTTTCAAGGTTATGATACATATGTATTTAACACTTTTGCGCATGTGCAAACTATTTATAGACATCAAGAGCGATGTGTATGCACTACCAGGCAATTCTAAGGTATTCGATGGATTTGGCGAAAATGTGGTGAATCCCGCAGAAACATCAATTGTAACTGCAGATCAGCGTGTTTTGCAAATGTTTAAGCAAATTCACTGGGAATGATTTGTACGAAAAAGATAAGTTTATCGTCATGTTTGGTGGTTTGCACATTGAAATGACTTGTTATAAAACTCTGGGTGATATATTGCGTGATAGGGGATGGACATGTTGTCTACTGAAGCCAATATTGCAACACCAAGAAAGGCAGATTCTTTTTATGTATGTATAAATGTACTTAGGACTAAACAGGCGCATCAGACAACTGCATATCTCCCCCTGGTTTGACTTGTTGTCATAATGACTTATAAATCTATGTAGAAATGATTCATCGGATATAATAGTTTGTCAAGTTAAGAAATTTACAATAAATAGCCTTGCCAGTCATTTATAGTTTGATTGTATATCATAAATAATTCGTTGCATATACTTTTACCAACAATAGTACTACGAAGTCGTCTGAACGCATACATATTGTTGTAAATGAAACTGCTTGCAGACACCACTCGAATGAAGGCAAATTTGTCAATCAAAAGGCAAATATTGCATTTTTGTAAAGATAGATAATGCAATTTCCCATAAGATTTCCTTTTACGGCTAAAAGAGGGACGAAAGATACCAAAGGGACAGTCAAACTCATAAATCTAAAACAAACTGACAACGCCATGGCTAAAAATGAAAAAAACAAACAGAAAAACACTAGTACACATGACACAACATAGAAAACTAAAGAATAAACAACACGAACCTAAAACTGTGCCACTTTTACTATGAAGTTTTGTAAAAAGTTATATCCTAGAATGGAAAGTTGATATGCACTGCTTTTTTATTCAAAGATCAAAACATAGGACTGTGCGGCATACTTTCAATATTATATCCCAAAACTTCTTAGAGTTTAAACTCATACTAAAATTCTACACTACCCCTAACTTCACTTTAGGTCTTTCTCAGAATTCAATTCCACCGCCTACCATGAGAATTGATACTGGTAACTTTCCCAAGTTATGTCTCTATGAGATGAAACATTGAGATCATATCTGGGAACCAGTACGTAAACAAAACAAAATATCTATGAATATTATACATATACCCAAATGAGGCGTGGTTTGTGAAACAACTGTATTTACAAAGTGCAACCGATTTTTCCATTTTTTCAAATAGAAAAATCTTGAAAAACACTTTTTTTCTCTCAACAATACTTTTTTATCAGAATCATAGCCTTAAAGAAATCACTGTTTATACTGTAACAGTTACTTTAATTTTACAGTACATTGTATTCCCCCCCAACCCTGTTTCTATTTTTAAAGAATTTGAAAACAAGACTTTTATTATTGCCAGCTTACCCTTTGTGCATGTTTACCGACATGGAATGTATAGAACCTGTTAGAAACTGTTCTGATAACAAATTGAAAACGTTTCAGAATACAATAAATGTAAATTTTAGTACTAAATCATTCTAACATTCAAGATTATATAAAATACCCAATCCTGCCTCTGTCTTCAGTCCACATCTTTCTGTATACCTATTTATCAATAACAGTTACCTATTTCTGCATCAAATAGTCAGTTTAGAAATATTGTCACAACAATATCATCTCTAACCATATATCTAATATAATTTAGTTAATATATGAACTAAAAGTGGTTAAACAAATCCATATTTGCAAAAATTGTATGTATGAAGTTACCAGTCAGATGTATGCATTCACTAAAAGTTTTATAAGTTAACTGCTAACATCTGTTTGTTGCACACTTTTCAAGCACAGTTATTGTTTTCTTTACAAAAGACATGTATAATAACAAAACCATAGCATTTACAGGTTAAATTATCTGTTTTATGACCAAGGGGATAGGCATTTTTCTCTATATTCTGCCCTGGGACCTCAAATTTGATAAATAATAGTTTCTATGAATGTGGAATATTAAGTACATATTTAGGATAGAACACACTATTGTTAGTTTCATTGGGGTATTTTTGTATTTCTAGATTGTATTTTTTTTTTATGCCGCGGTTACAAAAAGCACATTCAGGTGTTACGGCTTACTTTTGTGTTATCGTCAGGACAAAACACCACAGCAACAATATTCATCAAGTATGTATGAATTTCAATGACTGCGAAGAGTAAATATAAGCACTTCTAAACAACTTAAATTACAAATATGCATATATTCTGAATTTACTTTGCATTCAGGGCTTTTAGTAAACTATGCTTACTGTAAACTGTGAATTTATGCTTGAGTCATCATAGTAAAGGCCCAGGATTTTCTCAATCTTCATGAAATATTCATAATCCTTTATATTTGAGTTAATTTCATTAAGATCTCTGAGAGAAACCAGATTTGGTGAAATCCTACATGTTCTCTTTTTTTCACCCAATATAGGTTGCATTTTTGTAAAAAGATAATTAAATTTTCCATAGGACCTCCCTTTACGGCTTAAACTGCGCCACTTTAACTATGCAGTTTCGTAAAAAGTTATTTCCTATAATGGAAAGTTGATACACACTACTGTTTTATTCAAAGGTCAAAACATAGGGTTGTGCGGCATATTTTCAAAATTTATATGCTCCGAATTTCTGAGAGTTTAAACTTATACTAAAATTCTGCACTACCCCTCACTTCGCTTAAGGTCTTTCTCAGAATTCAATTCAACCGCCTACCGCGTGAATTTATACTGGTAACATTCCCAATGTATGTCTCTTTGAGATGAAACAAAGAGATCATATCTGGGAACCAGTACGTAAACAAAACAAAATATCTATGAATATTATATATATCCCCAAAAGAAGCGTGGTTTGTGAAACAGCTGTATTTATATATAAAATGACTGAATAATAGACAACGATAAATCTTACGGGGCGATGAATCATATAATTATGATACAGTACACTACCAAATATAATATAAGACAAGTCTGAAAGGATACAACATCACCAAAAATTAACAATAAAATGAACAAATGTTGAATATTTCGGATAACAGATATCCTTCATCAGTATAAATATGATGTAAAATGAATCTGTTCTGATTATAAAACTATAACAATCTTGAAATTTATACAATAAAACAGTTAAACCCGAACATCATAAAGACGCTTGTACAATTCTATTTTTTTTTGTAAACATGACGAAGGTTATATAGCTATTGACAACATAGTCTTCAAAGATATGCTTTAAATAAAAATACTAATGGTGCGGTATGAACTGGTACAATTTTGAAATGTAAAAGGTGACGAAAGTAACGTTGATACAAAAACGATTGCGTGGAAATTCATTCCCAATCAACAGCACTGACCGAACTTAGCTTGAATAATATTTCAAATTTGACAACGGTAGAGTAATTATAAAATGTATTTAAACATCCCAAAAAATAAGTAGTTTGAAAAAAATAATAGTAAATTTTGACTAAGGTTAAATAATTGAACATGACTGCGTACTTAAACAAGGTTAACAACCCTGATAGACCCATTGTATCTGCAAACTGCCACCCGACTTAGAAAATCTCTGAATTCGTAGACTTTCGTTTAAGATCTCATGTAGAAAATCGTCCTTCTCACATTCAAGACACTACAGATTACCTTCGTAAAATTGAATCCATGAACCCTATTCCCCCGGAAACTCTCCTTGTCACTTTAGATGTCACCTCATTGTATACCAACATACCTCATGATGACGGAATACAATCGTGTAAGAAAATATGGTACTTGCGCAACATTTTAGAACCACCTACCGAATGCTACTTACAATGGTTCTGAAATGCAACAATTTCACCTTTAATGGTGAACATTACCTTCAGAAAAATGGGACAGCGAAGGGGACGAAATTGGCACCGTCTTACGCCAATATTTCCATGGGCAAATTAGGGAAACAAATCATTTCAACATCTTTATCCAAACCTGTCTTGGTTCCGTTTCAACTTTTTATTCTTTTATCTTTCATCAGTGTGAGTATATTTTGATACAAAATGTTATACGCTTCTGTATTTCTCGGGTTGTATGATGATTTGTATGGTAATACTTGTTCCGTTTTTATTACCGTGTTTTTCTGTCTTCTTAGTTTTTGGATATATCTAGTGTTAGAATTTGATTTTTATGTTGACAAATTTTTGTACCTCAACGGGATTTGAACTCACACCTTTGATACACTACAGCACACATCGCTTATCCTCATGTCCAGCACTCTAGACCACACGACTACCTTCGCTATATAAAACAATATTTCAATAACTTCAATAACTTCAATAGTCGTAGTGTTACATGTACCTTGTCACGGAAGGCGAATCTAGATATAGACATAAGGGTACAACATCACCATAAAAAAAACCATGAACGAATGTTAAATATTTCGGAAAACTAATATCATTCATCAGTAGGATTTTAAATGATTTTCATCTTGACATGTGGTAGCAGATGATGAAATATATAGATCAAGTGCGAACCATTTTAAGGGGGCATTAGCTGTCAAATTCATGTTCAGCGATTTGACTCAAATTCTCATATGTGATTTATAACATACTAAGCATATATATCTGTTACAGTAAACGTTAATATTTAGGTATAATCACTGACATTTTCAAGGATTATGTATGATCACTGGTAACCTTATTTATGGATTATATATACTGTAGTAATCACTAAAATTTTCAGGACTATGCATAATCACTAGAAAAAATGTTAGTGATTGCATGGATTAAACATAATATCTGGAATGAAGCGAAAATGAATAAAATAATAATCTACTTTATAAAATCATATTTAAACAACTTTAAATACATACATATTTTTTAAATGTTAAGCATAATTCTATAATACAAATCATTCATTTTCACAAACACCATTGTAAATTTAGATGACATCTAATATTGCACATTTTCAAATCTTCCATGTCCCCTGCTCTGCTTTTCGTTTTTTGTTAAAGCATCCACTTTATAAAATAATGCCTCGTCCATTAAATATTGAATATGATTGTACCGCATGTTAATGAGAAAGAAACAAAGTGTTTATTAGAAACATCTGAAGGTGCCAAAAAAAACATTTTTTTGTGAAGGCTCCGAACAAAATTCCATGTTTCGTAGCAGGTAATATCCTTTTTGAAAGTCGTCCATGAACAATGGCCATCATATTTTTGTGATCTTTCTTTCCTTGATCAACAGGCGGAATCCGTATCAAAACATTATCACCAAATATTGCCTCCTCCTAAATTGTGTTCAATCTGTATAGCATGCGTTCTGTCTGGGTTTTTGTTCGTACATTTAGTTGCATTAGTGTGCTAAGTTTATGTTCTTGTTCATAGAAAGCATAAACAAGATGACATTCATCACCGTTTGTTTAACAGCAGCGTACATGCACTGTGCATTTACATTGAGAATTTGAATGTGCAAACAATACAAATGTTGGAAAACATGTGCAGTTATCACTGCCAAATGAGAATGATGGTATTTTTCTTTTTAATGTGGTTTTGTATAGCAGATGGTTAACATTTCAGTTGATCATATTGGTTTGATATCACAAATTGCAATCGTGTAAACATTTTAAATGAACTGCATTAGGTGGAGAGCAAGACTTACAGTTAAGTATTTTGTTCATGAGTTAATTTTGTTTTAGCATAGTTAAATACCATATCACTATGACAACTGTTTAAGATTTGATAAATGGACAGCTTGCTGTTCGGTGTGAGCCAAGGATCCGTGTTGAAAGCCGTACTTTGACCTATATTTGACCTTTTCTATGTTGTGATGTTATGCTATTGTTTCAGAAAAAGGGAGAAGGTTTGGGCCCATTAAAACGTTTAATCCCGCTGCAAATGTTTGCACCTGTCCTAAGTCAGGAATCTGATGTACAGTAGTTGTCGTTTGTTTATGTAATATATACGTGTTTCTCGTTTCTCGTTTTGTTTATATAGATTAGACCGTTGGTTTTCCCGTTTGAATGGTTTTTTGCTCCGTGTTGAAGGCCGTACTTTAACCTATAATGGTATAATTTTTAAATTGTTATTTGGATGTAGAGTTGTCTCATTGGCACTCACACCACATCTTCCTATATCTATAATTGTTAACTTTTTGTACATTGTAACTTGGATTGAAACTTGTCTCATTCGCACTCATATTTCATCTTCTTATTTATATAGGAAATGAAAACCGTCCACTTAAACCTTAAAAGGGTAAGAAAACAGATAATTTAATTGTATATAATTTATCTATTTTTATTAAACTTAGGATCTTTGTATTATTGATAATTCCTGAAATAATGTCAGTGAATTTGTAAAAGAATTCTTACAATTTTAAGTGATTATGTAAAATCACTGGTCAATTTAAGGGATAATATATAATCGCAAATCATTTAAGTTATTCTGCAAAATTCTTGAAAAATCAGGGATTCTAGATAATCCCTGATTATACAAATTCACTGTTACATATCCAAATTACAAAAAATCTAAAATGAACAATTAAAAATGCATGGACTCGATAATATGTATCAACATTTTGTGTTTATTTTTATCTAGACGAGATGACCTCACTCACTGCCGGCGGTCATATAAACCGATAAAATCAAAAAAAAAATATAAACAGATAGCGACCACGTGCAATTGGAATTTTCTATGTCTGTTTGATTTCATATTGTAGGTTAAAAGTATGTTTATGATCGTTTTTACATAAATAAGATTTTTTATGTATCGATTCAGTCAATCAAATAGGTTATCCTTGTTTTACTTTCTATGTTGACATTCCATTTGATAGCTGAATGCATGCGTAACCCATCTCCAGCTTAGAGGTTAAATTGAAGGTCACATAAACACGGATTCTATGAGATCGAACTATTCACTTGCAAGTGAGTAATTCATCAGCGATGTGTCTTAGCTTATTTTGACAAAATACAACTAAATTGGCTGCTAAAAGATAATTAGTATTTCACTATATCACTTTCATTAATGATTGAACAAAGAAACATCATATTAATTTAAAGTTTTTGTACATCTCGAAGCTAATGCCCCTTTAAACATTCCCAACGGGATGAAGCTCGCAATGGTTATCAACCAATCAAAAATATTTTTTTAATAAAAAGTTTGTATAAAGTAGTAAACAATTGTCGTGGTAATGTTGATATGAATGGAATATTTACAGCTTTGAGTATTATACTTTAATTGAGAGGGTTAGCGCTATAGAACCAGGTTTAATCCACCTTTTTCTACATTTGAAAATGCCTGTACCAAGTCAGGAATATGACAGTTCTTGTCCATTCGTTTTTGATGCGTTTTGTTTTTTTGATTTTGCCATGTGATTATGGACTTTCCAAATTTATTGACTCTGAGTTCAGTATTTTTGTGATTTTACTTTTTACTATTTCAGACCAAAGAATCCTCTTGCCGATCATTAACTTTAACAAGAAATAGACAGCGACAAATGATCATGTTGAAGACGTTTATTATTATAACAGGTAATTTTAGCTTTTTTGATTATAATTTTAATATATCTTCGTTTAGGATGAAAAAGGTTGATATCCGATCATTTTTACCGTCAAGATCGATTCAAGGTTAACTTTATCTGAATGAAAGGCAAGTATTTGTGTTCACAAGTTTGGCGTTATTTTCAACAATGAGTTTTATTATTATTGATCTATATATTCGTTTTCTATTATTTTAAGTACCCTACGTACAATAGGAATTTCCCGAATCTTTTTCGCAAAGTAGAATTTCGGTATGTTAGAATTTTTGAAATACTAAGGCTTTTCTACCTCAGGCATAGATTACCTTAGCTGGATTTGGCAAAACTTTTAGGAATTTTGGTCCTCAATGCTCTTCAACTTCGCACTTTATTTGGCCTTTTTAACTTTTTTAAATTCGAGCGTCACTGATGAGTCTTTTGTAGACGAAACGCGCGTCTGGCGTATATACAAAATTTAGTCCTGGTATCTATGATGAGTTTATTTAGATAAATTTTAATAATATATCTGCATTGTTTAACCTTTGCAGTTAATCGTACTAAGTGTAGGTAAATTTTAACTGAATTTTAATAGACTTCAATGGGTATCAATTCAAATGAAAAAAGGACGAAAATTAAGAATTTCTTTTGTTTGTTTACATCAAAAGGAGTCTCTAATGCTGATTTAAAAGTTCACAGTTCTAAAAGATAGGTAACAAAATGCAAAACGAGTTTCCGAGAAAACTAACCAGAAAAATATTTATTTTTATTTTTGTAAACAAATAATGCAAAACACCTGCCAGATTCGTCTATCCTCTCCTATTTTAAGAAGAAATGATTAAATTTCAGTCAAATAAATACTTAAGAAGATACAAACGTTACATGAATGACCAGTGTTTGTATATATAATGACGTGATATATAAAAAGTCTAATAACATGACAAACATCGGAGACAATGCAGTACTTCATGTTATTTTTCAGCCAAAATTGCGGAACACCTGATTATTTTATTGATCGGGCCTCAATCAGGAAAACAATGGTATTTACACTCTGTTTGTAAATTTTTGATTGGTGTATGTGATTTTTGTAAATGTAATAGCACAACGTGAAGAAAAAATTCAAAGTAATAAGAATTAAAAAAATACAAGTCAAGCTATACATGCCTGGCCAATAGCCTTCATCTAATACATGTTTAAGACAACTCAAATAGCATATATTTAGAGTTTGGAAATGTTTCCATTGCCAAGTAATTTTGTCCTTTTATTTAGGTAAAACTAATATATCATCTTTTATTTCAGTTGCCTTTATATTGACTTGGTCTCCATACGTGGCATGTGTTATCATGGATTTAGCTGGATATGATTATCATTCTTATTCTCAAAACATCTATCTTTTATGCTCAATGATAGCAAAAGTTTCTTTAACTTGGATCCCAGCAATTTTTATAATCCGTCACAGCCAGTACAGAAAGGAATTAGAAATAATTGCTAATGAAATGATTGAAAAAATTGAAAAGCTGGCAACGTCATCAGTAGAGTATAATTTAGATAGGGCAGTCAGTTTAGATAGAGGAAAAGTTGAGGGCGAGATTGAACGTGTAGTAGAGGGTGATGACAGGACTGTTTCAATACCTTCGCCTCCGAATTTCATTTCTTATAAAAGAGTAACAGAAAATACATTTTAAATTATTCTAAGTATGTCACTGTTCTTCAGATGTCGCTGGTATCAGAAAATTAATTCATCTTTTACTTTAAGCAGACTTTTACTTTTGTCCTCGACTATTAGACAAATCTACGTTGTATTGTGTAGTGAAGTAACTATCAAACTGTTTCAAGTCAACAAAATACAATAAATAATTAAACTGTCAATTGTTCTTGAATAATTGAGAGGTCTTTCCCTTTGTAATGTAAAATGCATGTTCCAACAGACGTAGAATGCATTGAAAAGGTCAAGGTCAACCTTAAAAAGCTCAAAAACACACTAAAAATCCTTTATATAAGGTTAAAAACACTAAATTCGCTATTTGGGACATGACCTTGTCCTTTGACCTTCTGACCTTTGTCAAGGTCATTACTCCCCAATGCCATTAATGAAGACCCAAGGTTCTAGGACCTTTGGTTATATAGTAAAAGCTGATTTTGTGTTTTCAGAAACCTAAAACAGGGGTTATGCCCCTTATAGAAAGGTCAAATCTCTTTGGTCAAAATGTAACAAAGTTGTGCCATAATGATCCAAACCTTTTCCACTATTTAAAACTTCTGTAAGTATAATGGTTCCTGAGATTATCCCATAACAAGGTGTTAGGTCAAAGGTCAAGGTCAACATACAAATTTGACCTTGAGGTATTTTTCAAAGATACATAAATTGATGATGATTGGTGAAGATCCTAGGTGTCTACAACTTACGGTTTCTGAGTTTTGGTGGCCAACCGACACCGGTTAATATTCATAGGGGCATAACCCTACCAATGAGTCGTTGAATCTTTTCGATCAAAATGTAACGAAGAACCGGGGTCAGGTCCTGAACAAATTTCACCCTTCGTTTTTTATCTACCTATTACGGTTACGGTGTTGGAACGATAACAAGGTTTTTGGGTTTCGGAGGGATAACCCCGAACCGACAAAATATTTCGACTCACAGGGTGAGTTCAGGATAGGTATTCATGACACCGATACAAAGAGTGAATATGAAAGCGACACGTCTTACGGTTAACGAGGATAAATTTGTCAAAGTTTGGCGGAAGAATAATAATAATAATTAAACTGTCAATTGTTCTTGAACAATTGAGAGGTCTTTCCTTTTGTAATGTAAAATACATGTTCAAATAGACGTAGAATGTATTGAAAAGCTTTAAAACACACTGAAAAACCTTTAAATAAGGTTAAAAACACCAAATTCGCTATATGGGACATGACCTTGACCTTTGACCTTTTGACCTTTGTCAAGGTCATTAGTCCCCAATGTCATTGCCGAAGACCCCATGGGTCTAGGACCTTTGGTTATATAGTAAAAGATGATTTTGTCTTTCCAGAAACCTAAAACAGGTGTTATGCCCCTTAAAAAAAGGTCAAATCTCTTCGGTCAAAATGTAACAAAGTTGTGCCGTAATGACCCAAACATTTTCCACTATTTAAAACTTCTGTAAGTATAATGGTTTCTGAGATTATCCCATAACAAGGTGTTAGGTCAAAGGTCAAGGTCAACATACAAATTTGACCTTGAGGTATTTTTCAAAGATACATAAATTGATGATGATTGGTGAAGATCCTAGGTGTCTACGACTTACGGTTTCTG
The DNA here is from genome assembly GCF_036588685.1 of Mytilus trossulus. NCBI lineage: Eukaryota > Metazoa > Mollusca > Bivalvia > Mytilida > Mytilidae > Mytilus > Mytilus trossulus. Next base: position 74,117,997 of record NC_086380.1, read on the forward strand.
AGTTTTGGTGGTCAACCGACACCGGTTAATTTTCATAGGGGCATAACCCTACCAATGAGTCGTTGAATCTTTTCGATCCAAATGTAACGAAGAACCGGGGTCTGGTCCTGAACAAATTTCACCCTTAGTTATTTTTCTACCTATTATGGTTACGGTGTTGGAACGATAACAAGGTTTTTTGGTTACGGAGGGATTACTCCGAACCGACAAAATATTTCGACTAACAGGGTGAGTTCCAGATAGGTATTCATGACACCGATTCAAAGTGTGAACATGAAAGCGACACGTCTTACGGTTTAGGCTGCTAACTTCGTCAAAGTTTGGCGGAAGAATAATAATAATAATTAAACTGTCAATTGTTCTTGAACAATTGAGAGGTCTTTCCTTTTGTAATGTAAAATACATGATCCAATAGACGTAGAATGTATTAAAAAGGTCAAAGTCAACCTTTAAAAGCTCGAAAACACACTAAAAATCCTTTATATAAGGTTAAAAACACTAAATTCGCTATCTGGGACATGACCTTGACCTTTGACCTTTGTCAAGGTCATTAGTCCCCAATGTCATTACTGAAGACCCCAAGGGTCTAGGACCTTTGGTTATATAGTAAAAGCTGATTTTGTCTTTTCAGAAACCTTAAACAGGGGTTATGCCCCTTATAGAAAGGTCAATTCTCTTTGGTCAAAATGTAACAAAGTTGCGCCATAATGACCCAAACATTTTCCACCATTTAAAACTTCTGTAAGTATAATGGTTTCTGAGATTATCCCATAACAAGGTGTTAGGTCAAAGGTCAAGGTCAACATACAAATTTGACCTTGAGGTATTTTTCAAAGATACATGAATTGTTGATGATTGGTGAAGATCCTAGGTCTCTACGACTTACGGTTTCTGAGTTTTGGTGGTCCACCGACACCGGTTAATTTTCATAGGGGCATAACCCTACCAATGAGTCGTTGAATCTTTGCGATCCAAATGTAACGAAGAACCGGGGTCTGGTCCTGAACAAATTTCACCCTTTGTTTTTTTTCTACCTATTATGGTTACGGTGTTGAAACGATAACAAGGTTTTTTGGTTTCGGAGGGATTACTCCGAACCGACAAAATATTTCGACTAACAGGGTGAGTTCCAGATAGGTATTCATGACACCGATACAAAGTGTGAACATGAAAGCGACACGTCTTACGGTTTAGGCTGCTAACTTCGTCAAAGTTTGGCGGAAGAATAATAATAATAATAAACAGAAGAAATACAGTAAGGTCTTTCCCTTTTGTAAAAGGAAAGACCTTAATTAAAAACCAATTGTTCAGAGAACAATTGAAGGTCTTTCCATCAAAACAATGTATTTTGATATGAAAAGTTGTGAAACTAAGTTTAAAATGTCATTTCAATCGTCAAATGATAGCTCCTAGTAAGCTGATTCCAAAAATATATTGTTTCCATACATTTTTTTTAAATAAGGGAGATAATTTGTTACTTCCAATTTGAAAAATGTTACTTCCGATTATTTTTGAATATTTACTTGACACTAATTCCAAAAATATCTGGTTCTTTAACTTTTATATTAATAAAGTACAAAAAAATAGCTACTTCCGGTTTACAAAAGGTCACTTCCGGTTGCTTTTTTCAAGATAAAATGGTTTGATACCTTTTTTCTAAAAGTTGTATATCTTTATCATGTATACATATAGAATAAAAGCAAAGGTCAAAATCTAGAACGTCAAATTAAGCTATGACCTTGAGATCAATTTCAAGGTCATAAACCAAGGACCTCAAATCAAAAGACCATAGGTCTTAATTATATTTAGTTAATGAGTTATATAACCAAACGCGTATTTTTAAATACAAGAGGGGAGAAAACTCCCTTCTCCATTCAACGTACGCTTGCAATCAAAATTTACATCTTACGACATGTCGCAACTAACAATTTAGTAAAAATAATTTGTTGATCACTTATACAGTCTTTGGATATAAGTGAAAATAAGCCAAATTCAAATATAAGAATATGACCTTGACCTTTGACCTTGACCTAATTTTCATTTTTTGGGACCAAGGACCTCAAATCAAAAGATCCTAGGTCTCTATCACTTATGATTTATAAGATAGAAATTCATATCACTAATATCAGATGCATAAGGGGAAATAACTCTCATATGGAGCGGTCATATCGCTTCGGTCAAAATAGGACAAATCATGCCAAGGATATAAAGAGCAATTTTGTAAAATAAATTTGTTATAATCTTTTACGGTTGCGAAGGAGATGCGATAACAAGGAAAACAGTGTTTGGGGAGATAACTAATACAAAGAAAAGTATTCGTTTACGCAGGGTGAATTTCAAAAGCGCATAAACTGTTCGATATCATATACAAAATATCTAAGCGACATATTGCGAAACAAATGTTTATCGCAAGAACAAAATTAGGCGGAAGAAAAAAAAAATAATCAGAAGAAAAACAATAGGTCTTTCCACAGAAAAGTGGAAAGACCTAATTAAACTGTCAATTGTTCTTGAACAATTGAGAGGTATGTCCTTTTATAATGTAAAATACATGTTTCAATAGACGTAAAATGTATTGAAAAGCTTTAAAACACACTGAAAATCCTTTAAATAAGGTAAAAACACATAATTTGCTATATGGGACATGACCTTGACCTTTGACCTTTGACCTTTTGACCTTTGTCAAGGTCATCAGTCCCCAATGTCATTGCTGAAGACCCCTTAGGTCTAGGACCTTTGGTTATATAGTAAAAGCTGATTTTGTCTTTTCAGAAACCTAAATCAGGCTTTATGCCCCTTAAAAAAAGGTCAAATCTCTTCGGTCAAAATGTAACAAAGTTGCGCCGTACTGACCCAAACATTTTCCACTATTTAAAATTTGTAAGTATAATGGTTTCTGAGTTGTTCTGATAACAAGGTGTTAGGTCAAAGGTCAAGGTTAACATACATTTGACCTTGAGGTATTTTTGAAAGTCTCATGGTCATTGTTATAATATTGTTCGTTTCTCTTTGTGTTGCATTTTAGCGTTGAGTCGTTTGTGTTTTCTCTTATTTTTGAGATATTGAGATAAGACGTGGCACGGTACTTGTCTATCCCAAATTCATGTAATACTATTTGGTTTTCATGTAACATTTGTTATTCTCGTGGTGTTTTGTCTGATGATTGGTCTGTTTCTGTGTGTGTTGCGTTTCGGTGTTGTGTCGTTGTTCTCCTCTTATATTTAATGCGTTTCGCTCGGTTTTGGTTTGTTACCCCGATTTTGTTTTTTGTCCATGGATTTATGAGTTTTGAACAGCGGTATACTACTGTTGCCTTTATTCATGAATTGTTGATGAATGGTGAAGATCCTAGGTCTCTACGATTTACGGTTTCTGAGTTTTGGTGGTCCACCGACACCGGTTAATTTTCATAGGGGCATAACCCTACCAATGAGTCGTTGAATCTTTTCGATTCAAATGTAACGAAGAACCGGGGTCTGGTCCTGAACAAATTTCACCCTTCGGTTTTTTTCTATATATTACGGTTACGGTGTTGGAACGATAACAAGGTTTTTTGGTTTCGGAGGAATTACTCCGAACCGACAAAATATTTCGACTAACAGGGTGAGTTCTGGATAGGTATTCATGACACCGATACAAAGTGAGAACATGAAAGCGACACGTCTTACGGTTTAGGCTGCTAACTTCGTCAAAGTTTGGCGGAAAAAGAATAATAAACAGAAGAAATACAGTACGGTCTTTCCCTTTTGTAAAAGGAAAGACCTTAATTAGTGTTGAATCAAATGTTTTGATGCAAATTGTTTCGTTGTTGACCTTTTTTTTAAATTTTAAAGTACGTCTTTGGGATAATATTGTTCTGAACTTTACTTGACCCTAGGATTTGGCTGTTCTGTTTGTTTTAATGCTCCGAAATGTTTGATAATTTTATATTCATAAATTTTTCTTAACGCAAGAACTTGATAAAGTTTATTTTAGAATCATGTACGAATATCATATCACATGTATGTTTACAGTTTAGGTGGTCCAGTATCAAAAAGTGTTTTTGCATCGTAGATTTCTTTGGAACAAACTATGATAAAAACATTTAAGGACTAAAGAAGACTTGTAATCATGTTGTCTTTTATATTGTTAATTTGCGCAATGAAAATGGGTGTCGTTAAAAATGGAAAGGAGAAACTATTGGTTTTATACATTAAGTAGTATATCTTATGTGCATAGTGGGAAACATACGGTAAGTTGATTTTTGTAAATGATGTTTATCAATTGTTAATGACATTTACTCTTTTTGGAAGTACCCAGTTTGATTGGTCTATTTAAAATAGATATACGAGTTTAAAAAATCTACCTACGTATACTAACTATACATGGCCGTTATATGACGAAATGGAACACGACGAAACATTAAAGCATGTGAAACCAATTTAAAATATATTATTAATGTTTAAGAATGAAATAATATAATTCACTGTAGAATTAACATTTTGTATTTGTTTGCTGAACTTTTATTCCCTGGAAGTTCAGTAATTTATCACAGGGGTATCCAGACTAACGCTGTAATCTGGGTAAAATGTAAAACAGCAGTTGTATAATAAACCAAAAGTTTATCGATCATATTAATACCACAAAATTGAACGAAAACCAAATATGACAGAGAGCAAGCAAAGACAACCATTTTACCCGGCAGTATCAGTAACTGATAACAAAATGACACAATTTATCAGAATAAGATTAATCGGTGTTACTGAAAGCTACTTCAAAGCCAAATTTTCAACCAATTTCTTCTCTGAAAGCAATTGTCGTATTTATAGTTGACGAGAAAAACCTATTACCGATTATAACCTTTGTATTGAAATTTTAATTCAAAAACGCTTATCACAATTTATTTACACTTTTTGCAAATTTGTTTGGACAAACACATTGATTGATTGATTGATTGATGTTTAACACCACTTTCAACACTGGACAAAAACAAAACTGCAAAACATTTAAATACAATCAAAGTATTAAATGATTACTTGTACATGTCATGCTGAGGTTGCAATTATCTGTCTATATCTAGGTTAAGTATTAATGTGAGATGTCACGGAATTCACTGCCAACTATGCTTTATACATTCCTATATAGACTAGTGACCGGAAATAAATACATTTACAAATTTAAATGCTCAACACATGTTTTTGCTTCAATTTAACAAGAGTATTTGTTATGAATGGAAATTGTGTAGGTCAAAATTGTTCATTGCCGATTAATTTTGCTAAACCAGGAACCTGTATTTCAATCATAATTTGAGGGATAATACTAAACAACATGAATTGAATTGTTTTAAGCGGCAACTAATCATGTAAAGGACCAATTGCCGATTTCATCCAGAATAACGTATTTATGGATCTTGTGTTTCTAGTTAGTTTTGCTTATTAATTTCAGTCTATTTATAATAACCTGCATGACATTAAGTACAATTGTCAAAAACTGATTACGAATTAATCATTTCAGAACAATTACGCCTATAATGAGTCAACGGACAATTTCGTCCATTTTTACTTATTTGTAGATCTAACTTTGTTGACCATTATGCTATATACAGATCTTTTCTTAATATCTTATATAGTTTCTGATAAAAAAAAAAATGAAATATTCGCCATTCAAGAGCACTAACTCCTAATATTATAGGTATATTGACTTGTTTGTAGGTTTTGTTTGGCTGATAGTTTTTGATAATAAAAAAAGCCATATTTGTTTTTTTGAAATCCTTTTGTTAATTGAATTGTTTCATATTTTTCATATCTGGGCCTTTTATAGCCGACTACACGGTATGGGTTTTTCTCATTGTTGAAGGCCGTTCGGTTGCCTATAGTTGCTTATATCCACTTCATTTGTACTTTGGTGGATAGTTGTCTCATTGGCAATCTTACCACATTTCCTTATCTATATCAAGTATATCAATTTCTAGTATAGTTTTCCGTTCGTTTGATGTGTTTGAGCTTTCGATTACCCATTAGAAAACGGACTATCTATTCTAATAAATTTGGAGACCAACATTTTTTAGCCGGTTTGTCTCTGAGCCGATGATCGTCTGAAGTATCATATAATAATAAATAGTTAGTGTATGTAATGTACTTCTATAAGATTAAAGTCAAAAACATACAAAGGGAAAAGCAGTCGTTGGAAAGTTGTCTCATTGGCACGTATACCACATCTCTCAAGAGCAATAACTCATTTAAGGCCATTTTACATTTCGATAAATATTTTTTTTGTTGATCATTTTTGCTTTTTACAATTTCAACCTTTTTACTATGATCATAGATTCCGAAAACATCAGATAAAAAGGTAAAAATAGTCATTCAATGGCAACTTCTCCAATTAGGAGTCTATTGTCATGATCGGTCATGTTGACTTATTTGTAGAGCTTGAGTTATTGGTACGTTTTTGTTTTTAAAGATTCTTTCTGTTATTACAAGTTTTGAAGAGATAAACGAAACACAACGAAATTTTCTAACAACGAACATCTCAGGGGCTAGTACTCCAATACTAGTGATCTAAATTCCAAGGTAAAAATATTCTTTGATTATTTTAAAGTTTACAATCACGACAAGAGATTAATATCAATAACTCACATGGCTGAGCTTCTCGCAAGTTGAACTTAAACCGAGACCTATGACATTTTGCAATCGGAAATTAATGTTGAATGAATCTATTTGAAAAAGTTTTCGACCTCACGCTTCTTTGTCCTCAAACCATCTCATTTTAGTCCATTTATTTATAAAAACATGCGTACTAAAATTTGAGCTGTGGTAGACGAGTATTGACTAAGCAAATTCAAACGACGTTGAAATTCATTGACTGCATAAAAATCAAAAGAACTTGAGGACTTGAGGGGGAAAAAAAGGCTTTTTGACAGAAAACCGAGATCCAGGATACTAAAGCCAAGTTTATTTTCATCTTAATTTTTTTGTGTGCAAAACATAAGCTATTTGTGTATCAGTAAAATATTTTTTTGTCATAGGGTATGACTTTTTATATCTTTCTGGGACTCCCTGCCTCTGAGAAAACGTTTCCGGGGTTAAAATTATGTGAAGTTATCAAAATTGTTCATTTTCATCTGCATAAAATTATTTACTATCAACAAATTAAAATATTTTCCAAGCTTAAACACTTTTCATGCAACACCCCTTCCCCCTTTTCCTTGTTGTCAATATAAGGACTTCTATGCGACTGTCTTACGAGTGAGAGGTTTAGCTAGCTATAAAACAAGGTTTAATCCACCATTTTCTTCAAGAAGAAATGCTTGTACCAAAGCAGGAATATGACAGTTGTTTTCCATTCGTTTGGTGTGTTCGAGATTTCGATTTCCCATTAGAAAACGGACTATCTATTCTATTAGATTTGGAGACCAAAATATTTTTGCCGGTTTGTCTCCGAGCCGACGATCGTCTGAAGTATTATATAATAATAAAAAGTAAGTGTATGTTATGTACTTCTACAACTTAATCTAGTTAATGCTTTAATTAGCGTAGCTTAATTAATTAAATCCCAAATAAAGTTCCGTAGCTGGTTCCTTACCTTCTACGTTTTGTAAGCAGGAGGGTAAGGTTTTGTATTCAATTTATCTTGAATTAATGGCAACTCGTCGCACGGCAACTCGCCCAACTCAAACATTCTCACTAATTTTTACCACTTGCATCACTGTATCAAACTCGCATCATTAAAAAAAAAAAGAAATATAACAAACTGGAAGAAATCTATACTATTAAAATTGGAGACCAACATTTTTTAGCCGGTTTGTCTCCGAGCCGACGATCGTCTGAAGTATTATATAATATCAAATAGTTAGTGTATGCAATGTACTTTATAACTTCAGATAGTAATTGCTTTAATAAGCGTAGTTTAATTAATTCAACCTAAAATAAAGTTCCGTAGCTGGTTCATTACCATCTACGTTTTGTAAGCAGCTGGAAATGGTTTTGTATTCAATTTGTCATAGTTTACGACAACATTTTGATAAAACCAGCTGTGAATCACCAGAAACATTTCAAGTAGTCTTTGCGCGGTTTTTTTCTAGTCCGTTTTAAATTTTACCTGGTGTTCGGTATTTTTGTCATTTTACTTTTGTCTAATGAAGGTTATTTCGTGCCGTGCTGACGGGAATTTGTAACATTGTTTGTTTTATCTTTGTCTAATGTTTTGCATTTGCACAGCAATGCATGTTTTACCATTTAGACATGTTGTATATAGAATAATATATTTAACACTTCACAACAGACATCGACATAGCCAGCATTGAGTACAACGAAGTCTTTAAAATCTGCCGACAATTTAAGTCAACTAGTTGGAAAAAAGTGTTTGCCAAAATTTCAGTCTATATAACTGGATGGCAACCGGAATGAGCAGGTGATGTCTCATTAGACTCGGGATTGTGGTTACGATAATCGACCGTGTAACAGATATTTCATAATGTTTAACGAACCCGTGATGGCGTTCGTAAAAGTTTCGAAAAGATGACTGCAACTTTACTTCTTCAAATCTTTGGTTTATAAGCTTCTTTTTTAGCAGCAACTTTCGATCAAGGACATCTAGAAGAGAAACGTACACTCTAGAATATGATATCAACTTGGATATATATTGTCCACATCGAGACGCCACTGTGATGTTGCTACAAAGGGAAAATGAAGATTTCAAAACTGGACAGCTGAAAACATATCTTTTTGTCATGAAATGTTGTTCTCAATCGACCTTCATTGTAAACTTCTAGATGGGAGTAAAGATATGAAGCAGCCTTTTATAGCTGACTATGCGGTATGGGCTTGGCTCATTGTTTAAGGCCGATAGTTGTTAATGTCTGTGTCATTTTAGTCTCTTTGGACAGTTGTCTCATTGGCAATCATACCACATCTTCTTTTTTATATTAACTATATTAGTGGTATCCTTTTTTCGATGGGATCTATGCCTTCAACAGAGTCACCTAAATTTGAATTATTTAGTGCAGGGATATCATCTATTCAACGGAGCTTGAAGTTAACGGATAATGCTAGTTTTTTTTTCATTTTTCCTAAGAAACTCCTATATGAAGTCTGCCTCGATTTCATAAAGGCACAAGTAGATCAGAAGAGGAGAACATTTCGTTACCATAGGAATTCCGATTGTTTGTTAAAAAACTCGTCTTCCAAACGTTACAAATATGTTATCAATCATGAAATCAAGCATATAAACAATGTCAGATGGCATAACATAAGTACTAGTAATATCGCTTGAACGATGTTGTATTGAAACTGAAATGTTGTCTGCGCATATCCATATGTCAATCATTTAATATCATTAACCGAGCTCGACGTCCTCGCAACTAATATAAATATTAATATATGGATGATTTATGTAATGTAATTCAACTGATACGTTTTGCGCTTGCAATTTCACATCATATTGACTGCATTAGCAGTGTTGTGTTCCTACATTATAGCTGCTCTAGCATGGTTGTGAAGACTGAACGACTTAAATCGATACTTCCTTAAGTTTTACGATAACCATGACGATTTGATTAGACTGACCCGATATATATGTGTCTCAATTCACAAGCAACGTGTGTTCATGTCTTAGATCTTGGCTAACAGTAGTGCCTTATATGTAAATTAACCGATTGTGTACTATTCCAAATTGTGACATTCTTAAAAAGTGTGAACAAAAATACCGAACTACAATATAAATTCAAAATGGGTAAGACCAGAAAAACTGACAAAATCAGACTGAGTGATGATTAATGTTACGTTTATCATTCCGAAACATCCGATCTTGGTACGCTCGGATTTATGTATTTTTCTTGAATTGTATATTATTCATTGTGAATGGAATAATGAGATTGAACATACGATTAGGTACTGTTGCATCTAATTTGAGACTTTCCAAATGATTTTATCAGATATATTCATAAAACGTGTTTCAAGATAGATTTCAAGGGCAACACAAGTAGGGTTATCGTATTTCTATGACTTACAATAATGATTTTTTTTTTACATATATGTTTATTAAAAATTGATGGGACAAAAGATGGAAAATATACGATCACTCAAAACATATCACAATGACTTTTTTGATTGGTGTTTGGGTGAATGGATATTTTAGATGATTTTCAATATTTGAAAAATTGTAATGATTTAAAGCTCAAATGTATATCAGGAGCTGCTAACTCTGTTGACGCATCCGGTCTAGTTCCGTTCCTCTTCTCCTAAATACAATACCCTTAGTTTTAATGTCTTACATCGTTAAACTGCTGTTGCTCCTAATTGATGCCTCAGAATATAGTTAACAAAAGCGTCATATTTCAATGTAAGAGGTTTAATATTAAACATGTTGAATGATTCCCAAAACACTGAATATTTAGTCTTTTGTTATCAATACAGTGTATTTAATATCCTCAGTGTTTGTGTTTTACTTCAGTAAACTACTGTTTACTCTAATTAATGCCTCAAAATATTATGCTTCTTGGTAAAATGTCAACTCTTACGTATTAATCAGAGGGTGACACTCTTTTATAACACATATAACATGTATAATATAACCTTTAAACAAATCGTCAACCCTCAATTATCAGCTCCGTGATAAGTGCTTCCGTACTGGCAAGATTTATAATATACGTTTCTATTATTCCCCGATGATGAATTAAAACAAATTTACAAAGTAAGGGTTAATCCCTCATACGAGGTTAATTATATGAACTTTTTTTAAGTCCATTTTGTTTCTAAGATTTCAACGCAATTTTACAATTTTAAGTTAAGATCGTTATAAGAAAAAGCGCCTTGCACGCGTTGTACAAGAATTACAAAGGAAAGAAAATCTTATATTCTTATAAATGGCTGTGCAAACGTTTGCCTTACAAGTTGCTATCTTAAATTTTTCAGACTGTATTCTTACGACTTGCTGCAAATGATGAAAGCGATTTTGGAGGATAAAAACTTGACAATTTTATAAATTCATTCAAAACATTCAAACCAAAGTAAGAAAAAAAAACGAGAATAACCATGCTTTTTTTTTAAAAAAGGGGAAGAGATTGTGTGCGTCTCCTGCTATCAAATAAACTCATCATATATACAGGATTGAAATTTTGTATTTGCACAAGACTTGCAAGACGCGCGTTTCGTCTACAAAAGACTCCAATTGACCCTTAATGCGAATCCACAATCATTCAAAAAGTAATTTCTAAATTGTGTTTGTGATTGGCCTTGTTGCTTGAGGACGGCTTCAACTGGCTAAATTTTTGATAAAACTAATATCAGTGAATATTGTGTTTATGTATATCGTAAAGTTGGTAAATCAAACTTTTGAATTTCTTTGGTCTGCAGAATATGCCAAAACGTCCGGTTTATCCTACAGATTCAATACCAGATGTTTTTAATCAATAAAACGAGATGTGTGATTTACATACAAAAAAATAACCAAGATGTGCTATATACGTATGTGAGATCCTTTTCCAATTAGGTTTAAAATATTACAAGATTATAAAAGTCACTCAATTGACAAGTCAATACGCAGGTTCATTCACGCTGGCATATTATATTCCAACACAATTTGTAGAGTGAGTATGTTTGTCTTCATGTTCTCACCGCAATTAACTATGTAATTAAAAATACATCCATACGATGTACTCACCTACGTCATAATTTGACTGTCGGCATACACATGATACAGTAACTTCAGTTTTAATTTGTCGTTTAATTGAATAATTACAATTGTGTTAACAAAAAACTGAATTTATTATAGGGGTGGTGGCGGATTTGGGTAAGTACATTTAACCCTATTAATTCATTTAAAATCTCTTCTTGAGATTTCAAAAATAACCATTTTAGATGAATTTTGGTTAAATATACAATTACATTTATATTGTATAGTTTATTCATTGATAAGCAAGCAGTGTCTCATTTTGGTGGAGGATAAATTCTCTCACACATATACAATTTACAACATATTAAAAGTATATTTCAAAATTGTTTAAAAAAAAAGAACTCCCCTAAATTTTGTAAACACTGCAATAAGTCAAACCAGAAATTACAAAATGTACATTTATTACATAATAAAGCTATGTTGTATAACTATATCTATCAACCAAACTGTATGGCAAATCTTTGCAGATTGCATAAATAAAACTTTTAAGAACTAATCGAACCTTAGTATCTGATTTTGAAGCATCTTGCCTTTATCATGTTACTTTTCAACCTTGAAAAAATAGTTTTCTAAACTTTAGTTTCCTTGAAAACATTTAGCTTCTCTCTAAAAAGGAAAATCACAAAATACCAAAGTCTGATGGATTTTCAAAGTGGAGAGTCCCTTATCAAATGACAAAATTAAAAACTCAAACATATCAAATGGATAACAACTTTCATATTCCTGACTTGGTACAGACATTTTCTTATGTAGAAAATTGTGCATTAAACCTGGTTTTATAGCTAGTTAAACCTCATACTTGTATGACAGTCGTATACAATTCTATAATATTGACAACGATGTGTGAACAAAACAAACAGACATAATAGGTAAAAATGTCAAAATAGGGGCACAACAGTCAACATTGTGTTATAATCTTAACCATTAAAATACAAACAAATATGTAACAAAGAAACACAAAAGGGAATATAAACAAAGCAAATAAGCAAGAATGAAAGACAAAATACAATCTATCGTAGCACAATAACACAATGACGGGATGTACAAGTACCGGGCCACGTCAAATAGATATCACAAAACATACACTAAACAGTAAAAGTAATGTTCAAAAAGATATATGAAAGAATACTAAAACATGTTATTAAGATGCTTAACAACGTCATTTCCCAGAATCTATATTCAAGACCATCGTTTATTATTTGTGAAGTTGATACGGAATATTATCAACAAAGTCTTGGTATCTTCCGATGATCTTTTTTAGAAAAAGGATGATACGTTCTTTGACATACTCTTGGTTCATCAACTTTCTGCTCAGAAACTGGTGACGTTTCACGAAGTCTAAGTAGCAGCAAGAAGATCTTGAATACCGAATACGGTGGAAAATCCCATATGCAGGTGTAGCTGGTATATTGTTACTAAGGTGGGTGAAATTGATAATTTCAAAATTAAAATCGTCTCGTTTGTTATAGATTCTTGTACTGAGATGACTGTGTTAAATTCGAGGTTTAAGTCTGAAAATGAGGCAGAGGAAGCCGTGTCTGTTGTTTCTTTAATTCTAGTTCTGTGAGATATATCGTTGTCAATATAATGGAAATTGATGCGACTGTCATACAAGTGAGAGGTTTAGCTAGCTATAAAACCAGGTTCAATCCACCATTTTCTACATAAGAAAATGACTGTACCAATTCAGGAATATGACAGTTGTTATCCATTCGTTTGATGTGTTTGAACTTTTGATTTTACCATTTGATTGGGGACTTTCCTTTTTGAATTTTCCTAGGAGTTCAGTATTTTTGTGATTTTCAATAGAAACAGTGTTTCGTGAAATCGATAAAAAGATCAACGTGCAAGAAATATTTTAAATGTTCGTTCATCGTGAAATAGCATTTTTTTTTCGAGTTCTTCCGTGCAGATATCGGCCCCCTTACTCCCCTCTTTAAACATGATTTCTATAATTACTCGGGGACAGGACAATTATTTTCGCGTTATTCTGCATGTATACTATGATTATAATCCTATAATATAAAGAGACTCTCTATATAATATAGCAGTAATTGTCGTGGATAAGAAACTTGGAATTGATAGTTAGTAGCAAGTACACTTTATTTATATTATATGGATGTTCATAGTATACAGAAACGCGAAAATCATGGAATTTAACAGAAAGCAAAACAAAACGGACTTTGGAAAAAGGGAGAGGCTTAAAATAGTTGTCATCTTTCCAATTGCCTATGACTATATAATTTAGCAGTCATCGCCGTGGAGAATAAACTTGAAATTGATACTTAATAGCAAATACACTTTATTCATATTATATGTATGTTCATAGTATACAAAAAACGCGAAAATCATGAAATTAAACAGAAAGCAAAAAAAATAACGGACTTTCTGAAATTCTGTACACATTAAATATTTTACAAAAACACCCTACAACAGTTTACATGCATTCAACCAAGCTCTAAATACCCGCAATTTCGCGTGTGTATTCTAGTAAGGTATTTAAAATTGCAAGGATGTGTATGTTCCTTTTAAGTCAAATAAATCAATATTGCGAGTACTCGTTTTCTTCTATGATGTTAAAATACAAACTAACGTTGCCTTAATTTTTTGTTGGATTTATGACTAAATATTCTGTTAGAAAAAGATACTTACCCTGAATAACGGTAAGGCATAGATTTGATTTGATTTTCTGTGTCTTAACGTCACTCTTAAGCAACGCTTTTGGGCTATTTCATGGCTGCCAGTTTTTATTAGTGAAGGAAGCCGGAGTGCCCGGAGAAAACCACCGACCTTAAATAGGAAAAATGGCAGTCCTAGTCAATTAAGATTGGAGTCGAGTGCACCCGCACGAGCGGAGTTCGAACTTACAACCTCGTCGTTGACCGGATAGTGATTACAGTAGGCCCCAGGTTATGCATAAAATTAGGTCAATAAGATGTCAAAGCCAAATAATACGCATATAAAAATAAAATGACAGAAACTAAGCAGAAAATTTAACAATGTAGGCACTTTGAATTAACCATTATGTTTACCTCAAGTTTTTGAACAGTAGATTCATCCATCTATAGACAAATAAATAAATACGCACAAACGATGAATGTAGATAATGTTCTGACTGAGTCAAGGCAATTCTATCATATTTCGTCATATACACTTATCATAGATACCAGTATTAAAATTCTGTATTTACGCCAGACACTCGACTAAAGTTTAAACATTAAATAGGCCAACTGTCTATACTTAAACTCGACCCTTTTTGGTTTGTGTTTTTCTTTCATTCTTCTGTCAATGTATTCTAGTCCGAGGTTATAAAAAAGAAGATGTGGTATGATTGCTAATGAGAAAACTCTCCACAAGAGACCAAATGACACAGAAACTAACAACTATAGGTCACCGCACGGCCTTCAACAATGAGTAAAGCCCATAGCCCATACCGCATAGTCAGCTATAAAAGGCCCCGAAATGACAAAATTTAATGTAAAACAATTCAAATGAGAAAACTAACGGCTTAATTGAGGTATACAAAATGAACGAAAAACAAATATGTAACACATCATCATACGACAACCACTGAATTACAGGCTCCTGACTTGGGACTGGTACATACATACAGAATGTGGCGGGGTTACGATACTTTCTCGTTAACCTATATAGCTAGTATGCATTATCCGTTGGATCACATCTATTCCATCGAACTTGAAATCAAGTATAATACAGATACACTTAAGTATGCTTTCATTCTTTACTTACATCTACAAATTGACGAATGAGGGGAGGTTGCAAACAACACTTCATTTTCATTTTCATTTCCAAATTGTAAACTTTCTGGTACCTTTGCATTAGCGCCTGCATATTGATCCGAGTTGATACTATAATCCAAAACTATATATTTAAATGATATCTAGTTGCTGCTGACACAAAGAGTTCCAACTGGTAACGTTGAAATCATCACTTTGAAATGTTTCGAAGCCACAATCCCGTCCTCCTTGTCTCGAATATGACTTAACGTGTTAAATTTTACTTGTACTAGCATAGCATTATGTCCTATATGGAACAGGATATACTTACCATTCCGGAGAAGTGGTTATTGTTACTCAGTCGTTGGTTTTCTTGTGTTGTGTTTTGTTTACTGGTTTTCTTTTTCTTTTTATTATTTTTTTACCTGAAATCCCATTATAAATTTTTATAAGACTCTTTGATTTCTAATTTAAGTAAGAGCAATAAACACCCTCACACACATTTATTTGTTTACAGACAAACAAATATGCCTTAATTTCTAAAAATGAATATAATGCCACTTTAAAAACTTCAAGAGTTGCATAGAGAATCTGACATACAACACTAAATGAAAACCACTTTACATGAGACCAGAGATCTAGAAATAAAACGGGACGGCAACACGCTAAAACTCAAACAGACAAAGTAAATAACACTGAGTAAAATGTATCAGAAAAGTTAATATAACATGAGAACAAATTAAACAATACATCAAATACGCACTCTTCAAATTAAATGTGCCCCTCTCTTTTTCTTATCTATGTTATTTATAGATTTAATTTGAAGAATGCGTATTTGATGAATTGTTTAATTTGTTCTCATTTTGAATACGCATGATATTTATGACTTTCAACGTTTAAGAAATAAGTATCCACCAATTTATCTTTTTCATTTATTTGATAACTGAAAACAATGAACAGTGAGTTGTCTTTTGCACTCATTCAACATCTTCTTGCATCTATTTAAACACGTATTGTATCAGGTGTGTAGTTATTTTTTTGTTGGGATTTTGACAAATGTATCATATCATAAGTTATTGCAGAATTTCTAAGGGTCCATCCAAAAACCATTTATTATGAAATATAAATTTGTCGTTAAATAGTCATATCAATTAAATGTGTGTTCTTACTATAATATGAAATTTATTATACAACCGATTTCTTAACGGGATATCAAAGTGCACAGCAGTGCTTGATATCGTATTGGTTAATGGCAAAACTGAAACAGTTTGTCTGTCCGTTGTGAATGAGTAACCTTGATATTATTATCACCAAATGATTGCTGAAAATTAACACTAATTCATAGGTTTTGACCTTTATAAATAAATACACGTGTGTGGAAAGCACTTTCCCATAAAAGAAGGTGTGCCGGTTTACGTCAAAGAGATCTAGCTATCGAATCATATATGGTAATACCATAGACACAGTTTGACTACATAAACTGAATTGGTTTTGAAACATGTAAAACTATTTTACATCTTAAATCTTTAGGAATGTTGTGTTTAACACCTGATATATTTATGGGGATATTTATGTAGGTATGATATTTAAAACCTTGCAAAACTATTTGATAATTTAAAACGTGATTCAATAGAATACTTTTTTTTAACAGAAACTATATTTAACCAACAACCGAAGATTTATCATAGGATGCAAATACTCTAAGTAACGATTAAACATAATGTGCCCAATTGGGAGAAAGTACATTATCTTCTAGGAAAAATGAATTTTCAAAACATGATATTAGCAAAACTTATAGTATTTGGATACAAAATAATAGATCAAGGGTATAACGGTTTTAATTATTTCTTGACAACTATAGGTTTTTGTATTAGAAGTTCTACTATGATCCGAGCAAAACTGAAATTTTAAATATGTATGCTTTGTTTATAAAGGAGCAACGAAGGGTTAGGAATGAGAACAAAACAGTAACTCGACATGTATTTTTTCATAAAGTTAAAAAAGATTGATATAACTGATGGAAAAAATGTTTATATTTTATTATATTCTGTATATTTTCCTGGTCACTCAGAAAGTATTTCACACACAGGGATACTTAATTGAAGCTTAAACAATGAAGTACAATTATAACAAGCAATCTGAAGAAAGAAGAATAATTATTTGTTGTTAAAAAAAAATTAAAAAAAATTAAAAAATAATGTGCCTAATTGAGTATAACACTAAGAAGAAGAAACTATTTATCAAATATCCATTTCAGATTATTTAATCAACTATCGATTACCGTGCAGCCTTTAACAATAGCCAAACATCAAAACCAAATTGTTGTTTATATAAGTGCCACGACATGACAATATTTGAAACAACTCAAAAGAGAAAACCAACAGCCATATGTTTATACAAAACAACTAATGACGTATATGACAATCAGCATCTTACGACAACAATTTCTTAACAGGTTCTTGCTTTGGACAGTATATATCCAGATATTACTATTTTAACTATGTTTGCGACTATTGAAGTATTCCTTCACATTTCGGGGCATTTTACAGCTTTTTATTCGGTACAAGTTTTGCTAATTGTTTTACGCAGTATGGTAACCTATAGTTACTATGCGTATTGGTGTGTGTTTGTATTGCATTGGCTAGTAGTATGAGGGGTGGATTTCTCACGAAACATTTTCAACAATGCTGCAATTTTCGCCTTTCCCAAATCTGGAATGTCTGGCCTTTGTTAGTTTTGTATTATTTTTTTTCTAATTTGATTCATGATACACATGTTATATGATTTGTAGCTTAGTGTGACGTCATTTGTTCGCTAAACTAGTATACATTAATGTTAAAGATCTAGTTGTCGGAATACATTTTTATGGAACGCCACAGCTGTCTTATGTGGAACTCTGATATTACTTTATGTTGTTTTATTAATTATTTAATGATAGTTTGTCTTTACTTAATATGGTTTTGACATTACGTAATGACGTTTTAATATAACTAACTATGGAATAGTCATTACTTTATGATATTTCGATATTACACGATATGGTTTCGTATTGACTTGATATAGTTTTGTCATTACTCAATATGGTTTCACCATTATTTAATATGGTTGTGTCGTTAGTCAATATGGTTTTAACATTACTTGATGTGTATGTGAGTTTACGTAATGTAGTTGGTCCATTACATGATGTGGTTTTGTTATTTTGTAATGATGATTTGTCTATTCTTTATATGGTTTTAACATAACGTAATGATGTTTAAAAATTTGACGATTTTACACTACTTCATGTGTTTGTTTCATTATTTGATGTGGTCTTGTTATTCTTTGATGTTGTCCTGTCATTCTTTGATTTGGTTATCCCATTACTTGATGAGGTAAAACCACGTGACCAATTCGGAAAACCTGTTCTTTTTTTAGATAGATTTCCAGGTTGTATGTGCCTTGAATGCGTGCGGCATTCCATCTAATTAGTGTTCAAATGAAAGTTCGGGTTACTGTTTTAGTTAAACTTTGAGTTATTTTTCGAATTCAAGTCAAGCTTAGAATTAAAGTTCTAGTTAGCATTGAGTTTCGAGTTGGACTTCGATATTGAGTCACATTTAAAGGCAGAGTTATAGTTACAACTTTGAATTTGATTTACTTCTTGAGGTAGAGTTTGAGTACGATTCGAATTTAAGTCTCATTTAGATTAATTAAGATTTCGAGTTGAAAATCGAGCTATTTCATATGTCTTTTTGAGTTCGTAATTAAATTTTCTATCGCGGAACAAGGGTTTTTGCTCGGCCTCCGAAAAGAGGGCTCCAGGATTTGCGTATTAAATAAACAATGTTGCAGTATACAAAGCGCAACATAGGAGTTGAAATAAAGTTAGATGTGGTGTGAT